>NC_080378.1:27173862-27473862 GCF_014773155.1 Arachis stenosperma
GCAAGCCTTTTCCATCATCTTCTCAGCAACAGACAGAGAATTCTAAGCAGAACCCCTCTGACTTGAACCATGGTCTCTGATCTAATCAAAACCACTCAAAGTTTCATGACTGAAACAAGGTCCTCCATTAGAAATTTGGAGGCACAAGTGGGACAGCTGAGCAAGAAAATTACTGAACTCCCTCCAAGTACTCTTCCAAGCAATACAGAAGAAAATCCAAAAGGAGAGTGCAAGGCCATCAACATGGCCGAATTTGGAGAGGAAAGAGAGGAAGTGGACGCCACTGAGGAAGACCTCAGTGGGCGTGCACTAGCCTCCTCTGAGTTCCCCAATGAGGAACCATGGGAATCTGAGGCTCAAACTGAGACCATAGAGATTCCATTGGATTTACTTCTGCCTTTCATGAGCTCTGATGAGTATTCTTCCTCTGAAGAGGATGAGTATGTCACTGAAGAGCAAGTTGCTAAATACCTTGGAGCAATCATGAAGCTAAATGACAAGTTATTTGGAAATGAGACTTGGGAGGATGAACCTCCTTTGCTCACCAAAGAGCTGGATGACTTGTCTAGGCAGAAATTACCTCAAAAGAGACAAGATCCTGGGAAGTTTTCAATACCTTGTACCATAGGCACCATGACCTTCAAGAAGGCTCTGTGTGACTTAGGGTCAAGTGTGAACCTCATGCCTCTCTCTGTAATGGAGAAGCTAGGGATCTTTGAGGTACAAGCTGCAAGAATCTCACTAGAGATGGCAGACAACTCAAGAAAACAAGCTCATGGACTTGTAGAGAATGTTTTGGTGAAAGTTGAAGACCATTACATTTCTACTGATTTCATAGTCCTAGAGACTGGGAAGTGCATGGATGAATCCATCATCCTTGGCAGACCCTTCCTAGCCACAGCAAAGGCTGTGATTGATGTTGATGGAGGTGAACTGATCATTCAAGTGAATGAAGAATCCTATGTGTTTAAGGCTCAAGGATATCCCTCTGTCACCATGGAGAAGAAGCATGAAGAGCTTCTCTCAAATTAGAGACAAACAGAGCCCCCACAGTCAAACTCTAAGTTTGGTGTTGGGAGGCCACAACCAAACTCTAAGTTTGGTGTTGAACCCCCACATTCAAACTCTAAGTTTGGTGTTGGGAGGTTCCAACATTGCTCTGAGTATCTGTGAGGCTCCATGAGAGCCCTCTGTCAAGCTACTGACATTAAAGAAGCGCTTGTTGGGAGGCAACCCAATGATTATATTTTATATATTTTCTTTTGTTATTTTATTTTTTGTAGGTTGATGATCATAAGAAGTCACAAAATCCATTGAAAAAGCAAAAAACAAAATGAAAAACAGGAAGAAAAATAGCACACCCTGGAGGAAGAATTCACTGGCGTTTAAACGCCAGTGAGGCTAGCAGTTGGGCGTTTAACGCCAGTCTGGCACCATTCTGGGCGTTTAACGCCAGAAAGGGGCACCAGACTGGCGTTAAACGCCAGAAAAGGGCAAGAACCTAGCGTTAAACGCCAGGAATGGGCACCAGCCCGGCGTTTAACGCCAGAAATGGCTCAAAACGTGATTTTGAGCAACATTTGGTGCAGGGATGACTTTTCCTTGACACCACAGGATCTGTGGACCCCACAGGACCCCCACCAACCCCACCACCCTCTCTCTTCTTCCCCATTCACCAATCACCTCAATACCTCTTCCCCAAAAACCCTCACCTATCAAATCCCATCTTTCTCTTCACCACTCACATCCATCCTTCATAAATCTCCACCAACCTCACCCTTCAAATTCAAACCACTTTCCCTCCCAAACCCACCCATAATGGCCGAACCCCATCTCCCCTCTCTCCTATAAATACCCTTCTTCACTCCTTCATTTTCACACAACCTAAACACCACTTTCCCCCTCCTTGGCCGAATACATAAGCCACTCCCTTCTTCCTCATTTCTTCTTCTTCTACTCTCTTCTTTCTTCTTTTGCTCGAGGACGAGCAAACCTTTTAAGTTTGGTGTGGTAAAAGCGTTGCTTTTTCGTTTTTCCATAACCATTTATGGCATCCAAGGCCGGAGAAACCTCTAGAAAGAGGAAAGGGAAGCAAAGGCTTCCACCTCCGAGTCATGGAGATGGATAGATTCATCCAAGGGTGCATCAAGACCACTTCTATGAAGTTGTGGCCTTGAAGAAGGTGATTCCGAAGTCCCCTTTTCACTCAAAAAGGGTGAATATCCGGAGATCCGCCATGAGATCCGAAGAAGAGGTTGGGAAGTGCTTACCAACCCCATTCAACAAGTCGGAATCTTGATGGTTCAAGAGTTCTATGCCAATGCATGGATCACCAAGAACCATGATCAAAGTGTGAACCCGGATCCAAAGAATTATCTTACTATGGTTCGGGGGAAATACTTGGATTTTAGTCCGGAAAATGTAAGGTTAGCATTCAACTTGCCTATGATGCAAGGAGATGAACATCCTTACACTAGAAGGGTCAACTTTGATCAAAGGTTGGACCAAGTCCTCACAGTCATATGTGAAGAGGGCGCACAATGGAAGAGAGATTCAAGAGGCAAGCCAGTTCAATTGAGAAGGCATGACCTCAAACCCGTGGCTAGAGGATGGTTGGAGTTCATCCAACGCTCAATCATTCCCACTAGCAACCGGTCCGAAGTTACTCTAGACCGGGCCATCATGATTCATAGCATCATGATTGGAGAAGAAGTGGAAGTTCATGAGGTCATAGCCCAAGAACTCTATAAAGTGGCGGACAAGTCTTCCACCTTGGCAAGGCTAGCCTGCCCTCATCTCATTTGTCACCTCTGTTATTCAGTTGGAGTTGACATAGAAGGAGATACCCCCATTGATGAGGATAAGCCCATCACAAAGAAAAGGATGGAGCAAACAAGAGACCCCTCTCATCATGAGATCCCTGAGATACCTCAAGGGATGCACTTTCCTCCACAAGACTATTGGGAGCAACTAAATACCTCCCTAGGAGAATTGAGTTCCAACATGGGACAATTAAGGGTGGAGCACCAAGAGCATTCCATCCTCCTCCATGAAATTAGAGAAGATCAAAGAATCATGAGAGAGGAGCAACAAAGACAAGGAAGAGACATTGAGGAGCTCAAGCACTCCATAAGACCTTCAAGAGGAAGAACAAGCCGCCATCACTAAGGTGGACCCGTTCTTTAATCTCCTTGTTCTTTATTTTCTTGTTTTTCGAATTTTAGTGCTTTATGTTTGTCCATGTTTGTGTCTTATGATCCTTAGTGTCTTAGTGTCTATGCCTTAAAGTTATGAATGTCCTATGAATCCATCACCTTTCTTAAAATAAACAATGTTCTTAATTGAAAAAGAAAAGAATTGCATGAATTTTGAATTTTATAACAGTTTAATTATCTTGATGTGGTGGCAACACTTTTGTTCTTTGAATGTATGCTTGAACAGTGCATATGTCTTTTGAATTTGTGGTTTATGAATGTTGGCTCTTGAAAGAATGATGAAAAAGGAGACATGTTACTGAGGATCTGAAAAATCATAAAAATGATTCTTGAAGCAAGAAAAAGCAGTGAATACAAAAAAAAAAAAGAGAAGAAGCAAACGAAAAAAAAAGAAAAAAAAAACCGAAAAAAAAAGAAAAGAAAGAAAAAGAAAGAAATAAAGTTGTGATCCAAGGCAATAAGAGTGTGCTTAAGAACCCTGGACACCTCTAGTTGGGGACTCTAGCAAAGCTGAGTCACAATCTGAAAAGGTTCACCCAATTATGTGTCTGTGGCATGTATGTATCCGGTGGTAATACTGGAAGACAGAGTGCTTTGGGCCACAGCCAAGACTCAATAAGTAGCTGTGTTCAAGAATCATCATACTTAACTAGGAGAATCAATGACATTATCTGGATTCTGAGTTCCTAAAGAAGCCAATCATTCTGAATTCCAAAGGATAAAGTGAGATGCCAAAACTATTCAGAGGCAAAAAGCTAAAAGCCCCGCTCATCTAATTACTACTGATCTTCACAGATGTTTTTTGGAGTTCATTGCATATTCTCTTCTTTTTATCTTATTTGATCTTCAGTTGCTTGAGGACAAGCAACAATTTAAGTTTGGTGTTGTGATGAGCGGATAATTTGTACGCTTTTTGGCATTGATTTTAGTATGTTTTTAGTATGATCTAGTTAGTTTTTAGTATATTTTTATTAGTTTTTAGTTAAAATTCACTTTTTTGGACTTTACTATGAGTTTGTGTGTTTTTCTGTGATTTCAGGTATTTTCTGGCTGAAATTGAGGGACCTGAGCAAAAATCTGATCCAGAGACTCAAAAGGACTGCAGATGCTGTTGGATTCTGACCTCCCTGCACTCGAAGTGGATTTTCTGGAGCTACAGAAGCTCAATTGGCGCGCTCTCAACGGCGTTGGAAAGTAGACATTCTGGGCTTTCCAGCAATATATGATAGTCCATACTTTGCCCAAGATTTGATGGCCCAAACCGGCGTTCAAAGTCACCCTCAGGAATTCCAGCGTTAAACGCCGGACCTGGCACCTAAATGGGAGTTAAACGCCCAAACTGGCATAAAAGCTGGCGTTTAACTCCAAGAGGAGTCTCTACACGAAAAATGCTTCATTGCTCAGCCCAAGCACACACCAAGTGGGCCCGGAAGTAGATTTTTATGTCATTTACTCATCTTTGTACACCTTAGGCTACTAGTTTTCTATAAGTAGGACCTTTTACTATTGTATTTTCATCTTTGGATTATTTTTAGATCCTTTGATCATCTTTGGACATCTAGTTCTTAGATCATTGGGGGCTGGCCATTCGGCCATGCCTAGACCTTGTTCTTATGTATTTTCAACGGTGGAGTTTCTACACACCATAGATTAAGGTGTGGAGCTCTGCTGTACCTCGAGTATTAATGCAATTACTATTGTTCTTCTATTCAATTCCGCTTGTTCTTTGTCCAAGATATCACTTGTTCTTCAACTTGATGAAGGTGATGATTGTCACGGATCATCACCACTCTCACTCATGAACAAAGTGACTGACAACCACTCTTGTTCTACAAGCAATCAAGGCTCAGTGAATATCTCTTGGATTCCTGATACACGATGCATGGTTGATCGCCTGACAACCGAGTGCTCGCCTGACAAACGAGCCAGCCATTCCGTGAGATCAGAGTCTTCGTGGTATAGGCAAGAACTGATAGCGGCATTCAAGAGAATCCGGAAGGTCTAACCTTGTCTGTGGTATTCTGAGTAGGATTCAATGATTGAATGACTGTGACGTGCTTCAAACTCCTAGCAGGCGGGGCGTTAGTGACAGACGCAAAAGGATCGATGGATTTTATTCCGGCCTGACCGAGAACCGACAGCTGATTAGCCATATGCTGTGACAGAGCATGGGAACATTTTCACTGAGAGGATGGGAGGTAGCCACTGACAACGGTGAAACCCTACACGAGCTTGCCATGGAAAGGAGTAAGAAGGATTAGATGAAGACAGTAGGAAAGCAGAGAGACGGAAGGGAAGGCATCTTCATTCGCTTATCTGAAGCTCTCACCAATGATATACAAAAGTATCTCTATCTTTATCTTTATGCTTTATTCGTTTATCACTATACCCATTTGAGTCTGCCTGATTGAGATTTACAAGGTGACCATAGCTTGCTTCATAGCAACAATCTCCGTGGGATCGACCCTTACTCACGTAAGGTTTATTACTTGGACGACTGATGAGCGGATGATTTGTATACTTTTTGGCATTGTTTTTAGTATGTTTTTGATATGATCTAGTTATTTTTTAGTATATTTTTATTAGTTTTTAGTTAAAATTCACTTTTCTGGACTTTACTATGAGTTTGTGTGTTTTTCTGTGATTTCAGGTATTTTCTGGCTGAAATTAAGGGACCTGAGCAAAAATCTGATCCAGAGACTCAAAAGGACTGCAGATGCTGTTGGATTCTGACCTCCCTGCACTCGAAGTGGATTTTCTGGAGCTACAGAAGCTCAATTGGCGCGCTCTCAACGGCGTTGGAAAGTAGACATCCTGGGCTTTCCAGCAATATATGATAGTCCATACTTTGCCCAAGATTTGATGGCCCAAACCGGCGTTCAAAGTCACCTCAAGAAATCCCAGCGTTAAACGCTGGAACTGGCACCCAAATGGGAGTTAAACGCCCAAACTGGCACCAAGGCTGGCGTTTAACTCCAAGAAGAGTCTCTACACGAAATTTGCTTCATTGCTCAGCCCAAGCACACACCAAGTGGGCCCGGAAGAGGATTTTTATGTCATTTACTCATTTCTGTACACCTTAGGCTACTAGTTTCTTATAAGTAGGACCTTTTACTATTGTATTAGAAATCTTTGGATTGTTTTTGATCCTTTGATCATCTTTGAACATCTAGTTCTTAGATCATTTGGGGGCTGGCCATTCGGCCATGCCTAGACCCTGTTCTTATGTATTTTCAACGGTGGAGTTTCTACACACCATAGATTAAGGTGTGGAGCTCTGCTGTACCTCGAGTATTAATGCAATTACTATTGTTCTTCCATTCAATTCTGCTTGTTCTTTTACCAAGATATCACTTGTTCTTCAACATGATGAAGGTGATGATTGACGCCCATCACCATTCTCACCTATGAATAAGGTGACTGACAACCACTCTTGTTCTACAAGCATTCGAGGCTTGGTGAATATCTCTTGGATTTCTGATTGCATGATGCATGGTTGATCGCCTGACAACCGAGTGCTCGCCTGACAAACGAGCCAGCCATTCCGTGAGATCAGAGTCTTCGTGGTATAGGCAAGAACTGATGGCAGCATTCAAGAGAATCCGGAAGGTCTAACTTGTCTGTGGTATTCTGAGTAGGATTCAATGACTGAATGACTGTGACGTGCTTCAAACTCCTAGCAGGCTAGGGCGTTAGTGACAGACGCAAAAGTATCAATGGATATTATTCCGGCCTGAACGAGAACCGACAGCTGAATTCTGCTATGCCGTGACAGGACATATGCAATCGCTTTCACTGAGAGGATGGGAGGTAGCTGCTGACAACAGTGAGACCCTACACGAGCTTGCCATGGAAAGGAGTAAGAAAGGATTGGATGAAGACAGTGGGAAAGCAGAGAGACGGAAGGGAAGGCATCTTCATACACTTGTCTGAAGCTCTTACACCAATGATATACATAAGTATCACTATCTTTATCTTCTATGTTATTTTCGTTCATCATCATATATATCTGAGTTTGCCTGACTAAGATTTACAAGATGACCATAGCTTGCTTCAATGCTAACAATCTCCGTGGGATCGACCCTTACTCACGTAAGGTTTATTACTTGGACGACCCAGTGCACTTGCTGGTTAGTTGTGCGAAGTTGTGTAATGCCATGGAATTGAACCACCAAGTTCTTGGAGTTCATGACCAGGGATTATGAGAGTTGTGAAAAGTATTGTTCACAATTTCGCGCACCAAGTTTTTGGCGCCGTTGCCGGGGATTGTTCAAGTTTTGAGCAAGCTTTTGGTAACATCAGTGCCAAGATCCGGCAACAACATCAAGTTTTGGTGTTATTGCCCGGGATTGTTTAGGCTGGACAACTGACGGTTCATCTTGTTGCTTAGATTAGGTATTATTTTTTTTTCGAAATTCTTGAAGATGAATTCTAGAGTTTCATGATGATTTGTTGAAATCTGGCTGGCTGAGAAGCCATGTCTAATCTGATTGGACCGAGGTTTCAACTTATCACCACAAGAGCTTGTTGATTCCCATCAAATTTGCTCTTGGAGTAGTGATTTGCTAAGGCTTGGCTGGCCTCTGGCCATGTCTAGTGTTTTGGACCGAAGCTTTCTTTGAAAGCTTGGCTGGCTGCAAAGCCATGTCTAATTCCTGGACCGGAGTCTTAGACTAGCATTGCACTGATTCCTGGAATTCTCATTAAGAATTTTGATACCTTTTTCCACTTAATTTTCGAAAATCACAAAAAAAATTACAAAATCATAAAAAGACCAAAAATATTTGATGTTTCTTGCTTAAGTTTAGTGTCTCATCCTAAGTTTGGTGTCAAATGCATGTTTTTGTTATAATTTTCGAATCCATGCATATATTTCTTTGTTTTGATCTTTGAATTCTATTGACTTGAAGTATTTTGTGTGTCTCATATGCATTTTCATATTGTTAGTGTCAGTAGTACACAAACTGCTAAGTTTGGTGTCTTGCATGCATTGTTATTTGATTCTTGTCACATTTTGATTATTAAAAATCCAAAAATATTTTTAATTTGTGTCTTTTCAAGTCAATGATACAAAGAATTGAAGATTCAGAACATACTGCAGAGGAATTATACAGAAAAAGCTGAGCATTCAAAAATGCCCAGTGAAGAAGGCAGACTGGCGTTTAAACGCCAGCCAGGGCACCTGGTTGGGCGTTTAACGCCCAAAGAGGTAGCATTTTGGGCGTTAAACGCCAGAATGTATACCATTCTGGGCGTTTAACGCCAGGATGGTGCTAGGGGGAAGATTTTGTTTTCAAATCAATTTTTTTTAGTTTTTCAAAATCAAATCTTTTTCAGATCAAATCTTTTCAATCAAAATGTTTTCAAAATCAATTTCTTTCCTTTTCAAAAGATACTTACTAACAATTAATGATTTGATTGAACATCTCAAAATTGTTGCCTTTTCTGTTGAGAAAGGTTTTATGTTTGAATCATATCTTTTCTTGTTAGGCAAGTTATTAATTTTTAAAATCAAATCTTTTTCAAATTGTTTTCAAATCATATCTTTTAAAATTGTTTTCAAATCATATCTTCTCAATCACATCTTGTTAAAACCATAACTTTTCAATTAAATCTTTTTAACCACATCTTTTTCAAAATAGTTTTCAATCAAATCTTTTTAATTTCTAATTTCAAAAATCACTTGATTTCTTTTTCACTTTTAATTTTCGAAAATTATCAATCAAATTTTCAAAATGTTTTCAAAATCTTTTAAATGAATTTTCGAAAATTCTCTTCCCTCCTTCCCACATCCTTCTATTTATGGAGTACCACTCCTTCTGAATGCACAAATTCGAACCTTATCTAACTAAAGTTCGAATTCTTCTTCTCCTTCTTCTTTCTATTTCTCTTTTCCTCTGACATTTCAAGGAATCTCTATACTGTGACATAGAGGATTCCACATTTTCTTTTTCTCTTCTCTTTCATATGAGCAGGAGCAGAGACAAAGGCATTCTTGTTGAAGCTGATCCTGAACCTGAAAGGACCTTGAAGAGAAAGCTAAGAGAAGCCAAAGCACAACTCTCTTTAGAGCACCTGACCGAATTCTTCAAGGAAGAAGAACAAATGGCAGCCGAAAACAACAACAATGCCAACAATGCAAGGAAGGTGCTTGGTGACTTTACTGCACCTACTCCTGATTTCTATGGGAGAAGCATCTCTATCCCTGCCATTGGAGCAAACAACTTTGAGCTTAAGCCTCAATTAGTTTCTCTAATGCAACAGAATTGCAAGTTTCATGGACTTCCAATGGAAGATCCTCATCAGTTTTTAGCTGAGTTCTTGCAAATCTGTGACACAGTCAAGACTAATGGGGTTAACCCTGAGGTCTATAGACTGATGCTATTCCCTTTTGCTGTAAGAGACAGAGCTAGGATATGGTTGGACTCTCAACCTAAAGAAAGCCTGGACTCTTGGGAAAAGCTAGTCAATGCCTTCTTGGCAAAGTTCTTTCCACCACAAAGATGGAGTAAGCTTAGAGTGGAAGTCCAAACCTTCAGACAGAAGGATGGAGAATCCCTCTATGAAGCTTGGGAAAGATACAAACAATTAATCAGAAGATGTCCCTCAGACATGCTTTCTGAATGGAGCATCATAGGTATTTTCTATGATGGTCTCTCTGAACTATCCAAGATGTCTTTGGATAGCTCTGCTGGAGGATCTCTTCATCTGAAGAAGACGCCTGCAGAAGCTCAAGAATTGATTGAAATGGTTGCAAATAACCAATTCATGTACACTTCTGAAAGAAATCCTGTGAACAATGGGACTAGTCAGAAGAAAGGAGTTCTTGAAGTTGACACTCTGAATGCCATTTTGGCTCAGAATAAAATATTGACTCAACAAGTCAATCTGATTTCTCAAAGTCTGTCTGGAATGCAAAATGCACCAAACAGTACTAAGGATGCTTCATCTGAAGAAGAAGCTTATGATCCTGAGAACCCTTCAATGGAAGAGGTAAATTACCTGGGAGAACCCTATGGTAACACCTATAATTCTTCATGGAGAAATCACCCAAATCTCTCATGGAAGAATCAAGAGAGACCTCAACAAGGTTTCAATAATAATGGTGGAAGAAACAGGTTTAACAATGGTAAACCTTTTCCATCATCTTCTCAGCAACAGACAGAGAGCTCTAAGCAGAATACCTCTGACTTAGCAACCATGGTCTCTGATCTAATCAAAACCACTCAAAGTTTCATGACTGAAACTAGATCCTCCATTAGGAATTTGGAAGGACAAGTGGGTCAGCTGAGCAAGAAAATTACTGAACTTCCCCCAAGCACTCTCCCAAGTAACACTGAAGAAAATCCAAAAGGAGAGTGCAAAGCCATAAATATGGCCGAATTCTGGGAGGAAGAAGAGGCAGTGAACGCCACTGAGGAAGGCCTCACTGGACGTCCACTGGCCTCCAATGAGTTCCCCAATGAGGAACCTTGGGAATCTGAGGCTCAAACTGAGACCATAGAGATTCCCTTGGACTTACTACTGCCTTTCATGAGCTCTGATGAGTATTCTTCCTCTGAAGAGGATGAGTATGTCACTGAAGAGCAAGTTGCTAAATACCTTGGAGCAATCATGAAGCTAAATGACAGGTTATTTGGAAATGAGACTTGGGAGGATGAGCCCCCCTTTGCTCACCAAAGAACTGGATAACTTGTCTAGGCAGCAATTGCCTCAAAAGAGGCAGGATCCTGGGAAGTTTTCTATACCTTGTACCATAGGCACCATGACCTTCAAGAAGGCCTTGTGTGACTTGGGGTCAAGTGTAAACCTCATGCCCCTCTCTGTAATGGAGAAATTAGGGATCTTTGAGGTGCAAGCTGCAAAAATCTCACTAGAGATGGCAGACAACTCAAGAAAACAAGCCTATGGACTTGTAGAGGATGTTCTGGTTAAGGTTGAAGACCATTACATTCCTACTGATTTCATAGTCCTAGAGACTGGGAAGTGCATGGATGAATCCATCATCCTTGGCAGACCCTTCCTAGCCACAGCAAAGGCTGTGATTGATGTTGATAGAGGAGAGTTGATCATTCAAGTGAATGAAGAATCCTTGGTGTTTAAGGCCCAAGGATATCCCTCTGTCATCATGGAGAAGAAGCATGAAGAGCTTCTCTCAAAACAGAGCCAAACAGAGCCCCCACAGTCAGACTCTAAGTTTGGTGTTGGGAGGCCACAATCAAACTCTAAGTTTGGTGTTGAACCCCCACATTCAAACTCTAAGTTTGGTGTTGGGAGGTTCCAACACGGTTCTGAGCATCTCTGAGGCTCCATGAGAGTCCTCTGTCAAGCTAATGACAGTAAAGAAGTGCTTGTTGGGAGGCAACCCAATGTTTTATAATTAATTATTTTTTTTTTGTTATTTTATCTTTTTTGTAGGTTGATGATCATAAGAAGTCACAAAAACAATGAAAAAAGCAAAAACAAAATGAAAAACAGGAAGAAAAACAGCACACCCTGGAGAAGAAGAAGCTGGCGTTCAAACGCCAGTAATGCTAGCTGTTGGGCGTTTAAAGCCCAGTCTGGCACCATTCTGGGCGTTTAACGCCAGAAAGGGGCACCAGACTGGCGTTAAACGCCAGTAAAGGGCAAAAACCTGGCGTTAAACGCCAGGAATGGGCACCAGCCCGGCGTTTAACGCCAGAAAAGGCTCAAAACGTGGATTTTGATGCCATTTGGTGCAAGGATGCCTTTTCCTTGACACTACAGGATCTGTGGACCCCACAGGACCCACAGGACCCTACCATCACTCTCTCTCTTCTTCCCCCATTCACCAATCACCTCAACACCTCTTCCCCAAAAACCCCTCACCTATCAAATCCCATCTTTCTCTTCACCATTCACATCCATCCTTCATAAATCCCCACCAACCTCACCCTTCAAATTCAAACCACTTTCCCTCCCAAACCCACCCATAATGGCCGAACCATTCCCCCCCCCTCTCTCCTATATATACCCTTCTTCAACCCTTCATTTTCACACAACCTAAACACCCTTTCTCCCCCTCCTTGGCCGAATACACCACCATCTCCCTCTTCCTCATTTCTTCTTCTTCTACTCTCTTCTTTCTTCTTTTGCTCGAGGACGAGCAAACATTTTAAGTTTGGTGTGGTGAAAGCGCTGCTTTTTCGTTTTTCCATAACCATTTATGGCATCCAAGGCCGGAGAAACCTCTAGAAAGAGGAAAGGGAAGGCAAAGGCTTCCACCTCCGAGTCATGGGAGATGGATAGATTCCTCTCAAGGGTGCATCAAGACCACTTCTATGAAGTTGTGGCCTTGAAGAAGGTGATCCCCGAAGTCCCCTTTTCACTCAAAAAGGGTGAATATCCGGAGATCCGCCATGAGATCCGAAGAAGAGGTTGGGAAGTACTTACCAACCCCATTCAACAAGTCGGAATCTTGATGGTTCAAGAGTTCTATGCCAATGCATGGATCACCAAGAACCATGACCAAAGTGTGAACCCGGATCCAAAGAATTATCTTACTATGGTTCGGGGGAAATACTTGGATTTTAGTCCGGAAAGTGTGAGGATGGCGTTCAACTTGCCTATGATGCAAGGAGATGAGCATCCTTACACTAGAAGGGTCAACTTTGATCAAAGGTTGGACCAAGTCCTCACAGTCATATGTGAAGAGGGCGCACAATGGAAGCAAGATTCAAGAGGAAAGCCGGTCCAATTGAGAAGGCATGACCTCAAACCCGTGGCTAGAGGATGGTTAGAGTTCATACAACGCTCAATCATTCCCACTAGCAACCGGTCCGAAGTTACCATAGACCGGGCCATCATGATCCATAGCATCATGATTGGAGAAGAAATAGAGGTTCATGAGGTTATAGCCCAAGAACTCTACAAGGTGGCGGACAAGACCTCCACTTTGGCAAGGTTAGCCTTTCCTCACCTCATTTGTCACCTCTGTTATTCAGTTGGAGTTGACATAGAGGGAGACATCACCATTGATGAGGACAAGCCCATCACTAAGAAAAGGATGGAGTACACAAGAGATCCCACTCATCATGAGATCCCTGAGGTTCCTCAAGGGATGAATTTTCCTCCACAAGACTATTGGGGGCAACTAAACACCTCCTTAGGAGAATTGAGTTCCAACATGGGACAACTAAGGGTGGAGCACCAAGAACACTCCATTCTCCTCCATGAAATTAGAGAAGAACAAAGAATCATGAGAGAGGAGCAACAAAGGCAAGGAAGAGACATTGAGGAGCTCAAGCACTCCATAGGACCTTCAAAAGCAAGGAAGAGCCGCCATCACTGAGGTGGACCCATTCCTTGATTTCCTTGTTCTTTATTCCTTTGTTTTTCGAATTTTAGTGCTTTATGTTATCCATGCTTGTGTCTTATGATCATTAGTGTCTTAGTGTCTATGCCTTAAAGTTATGAATGTCCTATGAATCCATCACCTTTCTTGAATAAAAATGTGCTTAATTGAAAAAGGGAGAATTGCATGAATTTTGAAATTTTATAATAGTTTAATTATTTTGATGTGGTGGCAATATTTTTGTTCTCTGAATGTATGCTTAAACAGTGCATATGTATTTTGAATTTGTGGTTCATGAATGTTGGCTCTTGAAAGAATGATGAAAAAGGAGACATGTTTTTGAGGATTTGAAAAATCAATAAAATGATTCTTGAAGCAAGAAAAAGCATTGCTATTCAAAAAAAAAAAAAAAAAAAAAAACCGAAAAAAAAAAAGAAAAAAAAAAGAAAACGAAAAAAAAATAATAATAATAATAAGAGTTGTGATCCAAGGCAAATAAGAGTGTGCTTAAGAACCCTGGACACCTCTAATTGGGGACTTTAGCAAAGCTAAGTCACAATCTGAAAAGGTTCACCCAATTATGTGTCTGTGGCATGTATGTATCCGGTGGTAATACTGGAAAGACAGAGTGCTTTGGGCCACAGCCAAGACTCAATAAATAGCTATGTTCAAGAATCATCATACTTTACTAGGAGAATCATTAACACTATCTGGATTCTAAGTTCCTAAAGAAGCCAACCATTCTGAATTTCAAAGGATAGATTGAGATGCCAAAACTGTTCAGAGGCAAAAAGTTAAAAGCCCCGCTCATCTAATTAATACTGATCTTCACAGATGTTTTTGGAATTCATTGCATATTCTCTTCCTTTTATCTTATTTGATTTTCAGTTGCTTGGGGACAAGCAACAATTTAAGTTTGGTGTTGTGATGAGCGGATGATTTGTATACTTTTTGGCATTGTTTTTAGTATGTTTTTGATATGATCTAGTTAGTTTTAGTATATTTTTATTAGTTTTTAGTTAAAATTCACTTTTCTGGACTTTACTATGAGTTTGTGTGTTTTTCTGTGATTTCAGGTATTTTCTGGCTGAAATTAAGGGACCTGAGCAAAAATCTGATCCAGAGACTCAAAAGGACTGCAGATGCTGTTGGATTCTGACCTCCCTGCACTCGAAGTGGATTTTCTGGAGCTACAGAAGCCCAATTGGCGCGCTCTCAACGGCGTTGGAAAGTAGACATCCTGGGCTTTTCAGCAATATATGATAGTCCATACTTTGCCCAAGATTTGATGGCCCAAACCGGCGTTCAAAGTTACCTCAAGAAATCCCAGCGTTAAACGCTGGAACTGGCACCCAAATGGGAGTTAAACGCCCAAACTGGCACCAAGGCTGGCGTTTAACTCCAAGAAGAGTCTCTACACGAAATTTGCTTCATTGCTCAGCCCAAGCACACACCAAGTGGGCCCGGAAGAGGATTTTTATGTCATTTACTCATTTCTGTACACCTTAGGCTACTAGTTTCTTATAAGTATGACCTTTTACTATTGTATTAGAAATCTTTGGATTGTTTTTTATCCTTTGATCATCTTTGAACATCTAGTTCTTAGATCATTTGGGGGCTGGCCATTCGGCCATGCCTAGACCCTGTTCTTATGTATTTTCAACGATGGAGTTTCTATACACCATAGATTAAGGTGTGGAGCTCTGCTGTACCTCGAGTATTAATGCAATTACTATTGTTCTTCCATTCAATTCTGCTTGTTCTTTTACCAAGATATCACTTGTTCTTCAACATGATGAAGGTGATGATTGACGCCCATCACCATTCTCACCTATGAATAAGGTGACTGACAACCACTCTTGTTCTACAAGCATTCGAGGCTTGGTGAATATCTCTTGGATTTCTGATTGCATGATGCATGGTTGATCGCCTGACAACCGAGTGCTCGCCTGACAAACGAGCCAGCCATTCCGTGAGATCAGAGTCTTCGTGGTATAGGCAAGAACTGATGGCAGCATTCAAGAGAATCCGGAAGGTCTAACCTTGTCTGTGGTATTCTGAGTAGGATTCAATGACTGAATGACTGTGACGTGCTTCAAACTCCTAGCAGGCTAGGGCGTTAGTGACAGACGCAAAAGTATCAATGGATATTATTCCGGCCTGAACGAGAACCGACAGCTGAATTCCGCTATGCCGTGACAGGACATATGCAATCGCTTTCACTGAGAGGATGGGAGGTAGCTGCTGACAACAGTGAGACCCTACACGAGCTTGCCATGGAAAGGAGTAAGAAAGGATTGGATGAAGACAGTGGGAAAGCAGAGAGACGGAAGGGAAGGCATCTTCATACACTTGTCTGAAGCTCTTACACCAATGATATACATAAGTATCACTATCTTTATCTTCTATGTTATTTTCGTTCATCATCATATATATCTGAGTTTGCCTGACTAAGATTTACAAGATGACCATAGCTTGCTTCAATGCTAACAATCTCCGTGGGATCGACCCTTACTCACGTAAGGTTTATTACTTGGACGACCCAGTGCACTTGCTGGTTAGTTGTGCGAAGTTGTGTAATGCCATGGAATTGAACCACCAAGTTCTTGGAGTTCATGACCAGGGATTATGAGAGTTGTGAAAAGTATTGTTCACAATTTCGCGCACCAACGTCCCAGTGCACTTGCTGGTTAGTTGTGCAAAGTTGTGTTTATGCCATGGTATTGAGCACCAAGTCTTTGGAGCCATTACTAGGGATTAATTGTTTTGTGTAAAAGTATTGATCACAATTTCATGCACCACTCGTACATTTCCCAGGCATCATAGAGGGACTCACTCTCTCCCTGCCTGAAGGTCTAAATGTTTGTCCTTAGCTTAGTCAGTCTTTGCGGGGAAAAGAACATGTTTAAGAACTTGCTGACAACTTTATTCCAAGTATTCAAGCTCTCCTTGGGTTAAGCCTCAAGCCATTCTTTTGCTCAGTCCCTCATAGCAAATGGGAAAAGTATTTGCCTGTAGACGTCAGAGTCCACTCCATTGGTCTTCACGGTATCATAGATCCACAGGAAGTTAAAGATGAACATATTAAGATCTTCGTGCGGGAGTCCCTAAAATTGGCAATTTTGTTGCACTAGTATGATCAGCTGTGGGTTGAGCTCAAAATCATATACTCTAATAAGAGGCACACTAATGCTCCTTCCATAGAAATTAGGAGTGGAGGCTATGTAAGAGTCCAAGGTTCTTCTAAGTTATGTATTCCCATTTGGATCCATAATGAACTATCCCTGTTCCTGCACTCACCAACGAAAAACCAAAGAAAGTGGGAGTCTCTATGTCAAAGTATAGAAAACTTCCGATGAGATATCTTATAAAACTTAAGAAAATAAAATAACTTAAAGTAAGAATTAAACTAAGAAAATTTGAATATAGGGAAAAAAAAAAAGAAAACATACAATTTTCAAAAACTAAAACGAAAAGAAAAGACCTTAAAATTTTGAAAGTAAAGGAAAGGAAAAATACTAAAGGGACACCAAACTTAAAATCAGAAAGTAATGGCAAATTAAATAAAACAAAATTTGAGAAAATAGAGAAAATAAATAAAATTAAAACTCAAAAATTAAAAGAAGAAGTAAATAAACAAAACTAATAAAAATACCTAATCTAAGCAGCTAGGCAACTAGTAGTTGTCAATCATAAACAATCCCCGGCAACGGCGACAAAAACTTGGTGCGTGAATTAGGATTTCGCACAGCTTAATCGGCAAGTTAACCGGGTCATCCAAGTCATACCTCAGGTGAGTGACGGTCGATCCCACAAGGATTTTCGGACTGAGCAAGCAATGGTTGTCAGGTTGGTTTAGTTAGGCGAATCAGAAAAGGGTTTGGTGAGTTGAAATCGCATAAAGCAATAAACAAGAAAATAAGGAAAGCAATAAACAGTTTGGTGTTAAAGCAATGTGAGAAAACAATTAAAGTCTTGGAGATGTTTACTTTTTGGATTAAAATGTCTTACCAACTATTTTAACAATGAATGATTCATTCTATAGAAAACTGTAAATGTCTAAACCCTAATCTCTTAATAATTTAGCCTCCTCTAAACTTCATTAACTGCCACTCTCGTGGTAATTTAATTCCGATTAGAGGGTTAAGTTCAAAAACTAGTTTATGGCTACAAAAACCCTAATTACCTAAAGCTAACAGGATTATATATCACATATCCCAATTAGTTTATGTAATTAGTAACTTAAGAGGAATCCCTTGCTGGTGCTAAACACCAGTTGGACGTTTAGCGGCCAGGGAGGGTGCTGCCAGCATTCTTCTTTTCAGCTCCAAACTCTGCCAAACTGCTCCGAATTTCACCTGAAATTATAAAAATACTAAAACAACTCAAAGTATCATCCAAAGGGAATTTTTGCACTAAAATCAAGTAAAACTAAATGAAATCTAATTGAAAACAATTGGAAAATGCTAAGAAAAAAGGAATAAGATACTCACGCATCAGAGGGCATGCTCCTTTCTACTCTGCACCTCCTCTGAAGTTTCTTTTTCAACCGACTTCTTAGTAACTTGAGCTTATATACTTGCCATTTGTCCACTTACCATGGTGATGGCCTTACAAATCCTCTCTTGGATTTGGAGTTGTGTTACTAGGGAGGGTAGTGTTGGACCTCTGATCGATCTTAGCAACTTTTGTGGCTATTTGATCCATTTGAACCTTTCAATTTCTGAGTGAAACTCTGGTCTCCTGCATGAAACTATGAGTGTTCTTGGAGAGTTCTGCAACTATAAAAGCCAAGTCGGGAGTGTTCTGAGGTTGAGAGGGTTCTTGCTGTGGTTGAGAGGCTTGAAACTGACGGTTGTTAAAATTATTCTGATTAAAACCACCTTGAGAATTACTGTAGTTTGGTTGCCTCTAAGATTGGTCTCTCCACCCAAAGTTAGGATGATTCCTCCACCCTTGATTATATGACTTAGAAAATGGATCATTATTGGAGGGTCTAGAGACATTACCCTTGAAATTAAATTGTCCAGAAGTAAAGTGGCCATAGTCATAAGTCTCACCCTGAGGAAAGCCACTACTCATGTCATAGAAAATATCTTGAGCACTGACAGTTGAAACTTGCATCCCACTCAAGTGTTGTGTAATAGTATTGATTTGCTGAGACATAGCCTTATTTTAGGTAAGAATGGCATCCAAGGTATCCAACTCCATGACTTTTTTCTTCACAGAAGTCCTCTTAGAAGAATATAATTGGTTGTTAGCAACCATCTCAATCAACTTCATAGCTTCATCAGGGGTCTTTTTCTTGTGGAGTGACCCTCCTGCATAATTATCCAGGGACATCCTGGAGGTCTCAGAGACTCCATCATAGAATATCTGTAATTGAATCTAGTCTGAGAATATATTAGGAGGACACTTCCTGAACATCAACTTGTGCCTTTCCCAGGCTTCATAGAGAGACTCACCCTCTCTGCCTGAAGGTCTGAACGCCTATCATCAGCTTAATCAGCTTCTGAGGTGGAAAGAACTTAGTCAGAAACCTGTTGACCACCTTATCCCAAGTGTCCAAGCTCTCCTTGGGTTGAGTATCAAGCCACTGTTTAGCTCAGTCTCGTATAGCAAATGGGATGAGAAGTAGCTTGCAGACATCAGGATAAACTCCATTAGTCTTCACATGTCACAAATCTGCAAGAAATTAGAAATAAACAAGTTCGGATCTACCTGCAGGAGCCTGTGAAACTGGCAATTTCTCTACACTAGAGAAATCAACTAAGGCTTCAGCTCAAAGTTGTTTGCAGCAATAAGGAGGTACAACAATGCTATTCCCATAGAAATTTGAGCTAGGAGTAGTATAAGAGTCAAGTGTTCTCATAGGTTTTGCAGGCATATTAGGAGGAAGATTAACAACATTGGCATTAATCACATTGCTGTTGTTGTTGAGCTCCATAGTGGACTCTTCAACTTCTTTCTCAAAATTATCCCTGAGGTTCTCACCGGCTTCATAAGCTCTAGCTTGTTGTAACCGCTGTCTCAAGGTCCTTTCAATCTCAAGATCAAAGTCTAAAAGAGGTTCTTTGTTCTTGTTTCTGCTCATAAACAACAAAAAACAAAGAGAAGGTGAGAATCTCTATGTCAGAGTGCGGAGAATTCCTAGTGAAGTATCCTATGTAAAAGAGATAAAATAAAATAAACTGAACAAACAACACTAAAATTTTGAAAATCAATAAAGAAGAAATAGACCACTAAAAATAAAAAATAATGAAAAGAAAAATAATAAAAATAAAATAAAATAAGATCACCAGGGGGACACCAAACTTAATTTCAAAAATTATGAAAAAATAATTAAGACTATGCGAAAATTTAAAGAAATAAATTAAGCAAAAATGTCTAATCTAAGCAATCAAACGACAAGTAGTTGTCAATCATAGTCAATCCCCGACAACGGCGCCAAAAACTTGGTGTGGAATTTAAAGTCTACAAACTAACCGCAATTGCACCGGGTCGTACCAAGTAATACCTCAGTTGAGTGAGGGTCGATCTCACGAGGATTGATGGGCTGAGCAACAGTAGTCGAATGAATTACTTAGTCAGGCAAGTAGAAATTGCTATTTTGAGAGTTGTAATTCGCATCAAACAAAAATTCAGAGAGTAAGAAAGCAAACAGTGAAATTGGTGTGAAATATATGTAAGAAAGCAGTTAAGGTTTCAGAGTTATTTATTCTTCCATATTAAGTTTTCTTACTAACTATTTCAATTATGCAAGATTCATTTCATGGTAAACTGTAATTGACTAAACCCTAATTCCTTAGTGATTAGTCTCCTTTAACCTAATAAACCGCCAATTCTTTAGTCACTTAATATAGATTAGAGGGTTAGGTTCAATTCTAGTTTATTGACCACAAAAACCCTAATTACCCAAATATAAGAGGATTATATGTCACATATCTTGTTAAGTCCAAGTAATTTGCAATTTAGGAGGATTTTACTTTCAAGCTAGTATTCAAGTAAGATAACTTTTCCAAGAATCACAAGAATTCATATAGAATAAGAGTTGTTGTAACACCCTACCATACAGAGTCTTATGCTTAAGTCATAATTCAGAGATGGCAAGGTATTACGACCTCTAAAATAAAAATTTAGTACGTATAGTAGTATGAAATGATTGATTATAACTAGGAGCCTTTGTAGAAAAAAATGGGTAAACAAAAACCGCAACTCAAAAGCGCAACACTCTGATCGATAACGTAACGAACAAGGATAAACCAACGCGAGATTATATATATACAAAGGAATGTCAAAAATAGGAATATCAAGACTCAAAATCCGGCTGCGAAGATAACCGGTCCGAGCATAGCAATATATACATATGATAAAATAAGGAAAACCCCAAAGGGACACAAATACATAAAACTTATTCTCCAAGATCTCCCATAAGAGGAGTCATCACAGTTTGTATTATTTAATGGAGATAAAACTATCTAAGCAAAACATATAAACCGAAACATAGACCCGAGAATAAAGGATCTTCGCAAATCTAGAAGTCTCCAGCATGCCTCAGCGGGAAACCTCACGTCCTGCATCTGAAAACCACAAAATCCGCATGGGTGAGAACCAGAGGTCCCCAGCATGGTAACAGCTTCCACATATATAATACATAATAATAGAGGAAAGCCAAAGGCAATCCTAGAACTTCCTCCAGATAATATCAAAGCTTATAAACAAGCTAAACCATATAAGGGCATCTGACTAAAGCTTCTTCAGTCTAACTAATACTTCCCTTTCCAATTCCTTCAAACCTCCCAACCACCAGTAGGAGTATTGTTCATACCCTGGGTCAAGATGTCCGACCTGGGATGTTTAACAACAAGCCAACCGACCTCTTCAGGTCAGGCTATCCGACCTCTTCTTAAAGAGCTCGGCCAATATCCGACCTCTTCTCAAAGAGCTTGGCCAAAACGCCACAGAGGCCCAAGAAGGCCCAAACGAAGGAACACAGCCCAATCCAAAGGCAGCCGAAAGATAAAGGCGGTTCCGTTGAAGATAAGCTGACCTCACCCAAAGATAAGATAAGATAAGATAAGATAACTAACTTATCTTATCTAAGAAGGTCACTTCTCACCATTATAAATACACTGGAGCACCCAGGTATAACTCATACTCTGATTCTACATAAAACATGTTTAATACCCATGCTAACTTAAGCATCGGAGTCTCTTGCAGGTACCCCCCACCCTCCAGTGACGAAGGATCAGCAGTGCAACCAGTCCAACAAGTCGGACGCGGCAGCTCTGGCCACCATCTACAAGTCGGACGCGGCGGCTCCGACCACCATCAACAAGTCGGACACAACAGCTCCGACCAGCACAGAAGATCTCATCCGAGATCGACCTACAGTTTCAGGTTACCCTCGGAACATTGGCGCCGTTGCCGGGGAACTTGGAAGTCATCCCATCACCATGGCGGACAACCATGACAACGACCATGATTCAGATCTAGAGGATAGAACACCGCACAAAGACGCGGATACTACACCAAAAGATACTCTTCAACCCACCAAAGGCGAGAATTCGCCAAAAGAGGAGGCTATGGAGGCACTTCAAGATCGCTTAAAGCAACTCGAAAAAAAGGTGGAACATCAACAAGAAGCTGAGAGAGACCTACGAAGGGAAGTTAGGTGATGCCACGAGTTAAAGGACATGCTCCTAAAACTCGAAGCAGATCTCAAGGCCAAAACAACTCGATCCGGTCACGAAGACAGCCCCTACAAAGATCAAGACCCATTCACCAAAGATATCATGAAAGCTAAAGTCCCAAAGGACTTCAAGGCTCCCGACATGATCCCGTACGGCGGCACATTGGATCCAAGCCATCATCTCTGTAATTTCAGAAGAATGTACCTCACCGACACATCGGACGCCATTCGATGCAAAGTCTTCCCGACTACTCTAACGAAGACAGCAATATGGTGCTTCGACAGTTTGTCTCCAAGATCCATCACAAGTTTGACGACCTTGTTAAGAAGATTCCTCGCCAGGTTCTCCATCCAGAAGGATAAAGCCAAACACACTTCAAGCTTGCTGGGAATTAAACAAGGAGATCAGAAAAGCCTTCACAGCTACATGGAAAGATTCAACAACGCATGCCTTGACATACAAAGTCTTTCAACAAAAGCGGCCATCATGGGACTCATCAATGGCCTAAGAGAAGGACCTCTCAGCCACTCAATATCCAAGAAGCACCCAACATCTCTGAACGAGGTACAGGAACGGGAACAGAAATACATCAACATGGAAGAGAACTCTCGACTAGGAGAAAGCTAAAAAACCGAATTCTCCTAACCCACCACGGGACAAGGATAAAGAGTCCAAGAAAAGAGAAGATCAATCGGAGAAGATCCCACCACCTCGCCCAATCAAAAGCAAAAAGGAGAAAGAGGTCGGACGAGTTGAAGGCCCACCTCATAACAAAGAATTGGGCAAGTTGAAGGTCCACCTCACACCGAAGAGGTCGGGCGAGTTGAAGGTCCACCTCACACCAAAGAGGTCGGACGAGTTGAAGGTCCACCTCACACGGAAGAGGTCGGGCGAGTTAAGGTCCACCTCACAACAAAGAGGTCGGACAAGTTGAAGGTCCATCTCACAACAAAGAGGTCGGACAAGGTGAAGGTCCACCTCACACCGAAGATGTCGGGCGAATTGAAGGTCCACCTCACACCAAAGAGGTCGGACAAGTTGAAGGTCCACCTCACAACCAAGAGGTCGGACGAGTTGAAGGTCCACCTCATACCAAAGAGGTCGAACGAGTTAAACATCTACCTCACACCAAAGAGGTCGGACGAGTTGAACGTCCACCTCACACCAAGGAGGTCGGATGAGTTGAAAAGGACAACGGAGTACGAACAAGCCTTCCGAGATTTCAAAATTCTTGGGGCAACCACCCATCCTTTCCAGACCACTGGAAAGTGAAGAACTCATTATACCTCGCAGTGGGAAGTCAGGCAATAGCCTCAGCACTAGTCAGAGAAGACGAAAGTGGGAAACAACCCGTCTACTTCATCAGCAAAGCTTTACAAGGGACCGAACTAACCTATCAACAGATAGAAAAAGTTCGCCTACACCCTCATACTCACCTCTCGACGACTCCACCCATACTTTCAAGCTCACACTATCAGAGTTCCAACCAACCAGCCAATAAAGGGCATCCTGCAGAAAACAAACTTAGCTGGAAGAATCCTACAGAGGACAGCTCGGATAATTCGGGAGACCTTGGACAAAACCAGAGAACATCTCGGACAATTCGGGGGACTCTGGACAAAAACAGAAAATAGCTCGGACAAATCGGGGAAAATGA
Source organism: Arachis stenosperma (assembly GCF_014773155.1). Taxonomy (NCBI): domain Eukaryota; kingdom Viridiplantae; phylum Streptophyta; class Magnoliopsida; order Fabales; family Fabaceae; genus Arachis; species Arachis stenosperma. Next base: position 27,197,743 of record NC_080378.1, read on the forward strand.
AGTCTGACACATAGAATGCCCGAGCTAATGCAGCCAGCACCAACAACTCGGACAAATCGGAGAAAAATGAAGTCCGACACATAGAATGCCCGAGCTTATGCATTTTCAAAACCAGCCAGCACCAACAGCTCGGACAATTCGGGGATATGAGGTCCGACACATACCTTGAGAGCAGAATGCCCGAGCTGATGCATTTTCAAAACTAGCCAACCAAGGGGCAATAACAGAAGCCTCATCCGAGCTACATTACAAGACCACAACAAATCGGTCTCGAAGGCGGTATAAGGGATGTACTCAGGGTCAGCCACAGTAACACGCATTTAAACTATGAAATCCAGCTAATCAGACACGCTGTCCGGGATCTTAGTAGACATCTCAAAGACATAGGTCGACTATGGAATTACTACCAAACAACTCGGGCAAATAAGGAAACAACTCGGACAATAACAGTAAAACATAAAGTGACAGACGTGGCAGTAAAAGGGAAACCCCAGGACTCACACAAAAGTCCAAGGGCACCCTTTGGAGGCAACAACAGAGCAAAAACCCAAATACAAAGTCAAAGCTTTACATCAAAAAGCATGCCAACTTCCACATTGCCCCACCAGAGGAGCTCATCAGTGTAACATCACCTTGGCCGTTCGCAAAGAGGGGACTCGACCTCCTCAGACTATTTTTCCAAGGATCGGGACAAGTCAAGTTCCTCATTGTAGGGGTGGATTACTTCACAAAATGGATTGAGGTAGAGCCCCTAGCTAAATGCCACTGCTCAAAGAAGTCAGAAATTCTTGTACAAGAACATTATTACAAAGTTTGGGGTTTCTTACTCCATCACCACAAACAATGACACTCAATTCACGGACACAGGTTTCAAGAAAAGAGTGGCTAACTTGAAAATAAAGCACCAATTCACATCCGTAGAACACCCACAAGCCAATGGACAAGCAGAAGCTGCCAACAAAGTCATACTAGCTAGGTTAAAACAGAGACTAAAGGACACAAAGGGAGCTTGGGCTGAAGAGCTCCCACAAGTCCTATGGGCATATCGGACAACTCCACACTTCACCACGGGGGAATCACCCTTCCGATTGATTTACGAAATGGAGGCAATGATCCCAGTAGAGATCGAAGAAGGATCCCCCAAGAATGATCTTCTACAATGAAGAGGTCAACTCCCAAATCCAAAGGAAAGAACTCGACCTACTTCCAAGAGTCCGAGAGAGAGCTCCGATCAAGGAAGAGGCGTTAAAACGTCGAATGGCCTCAAGATACAATCAGAAGGTAGTACAGCGAAGCTTTGCCAACAACAAACCTTATCCTAATCCGAAATGATATCGGAACAACTCGACCTAACGAAGTCGGTTTCCTACAAAAATAAGTTATAAAAGTAATCCCTGAAAGAGACCTGGCAAAGGTCCAAGAAAGAGGATTATGAAATAACTTAGAAGAGATCGACATGACGAAGTCGGTCTCCTACAATAATAAAGTTATAGAAGTAATCCCTGAAAGAGACCTGACAAAGGTCCAAGAAAGAGGGTTACGAAATAACTTAGAAGAGATCGACATAAAGAAGTCGGTCTCCTACAACGGACAAGTTATAAAAGTAATCCCTGAAAGAGATCTGACAAAGGTCCAAGAAAGAGGATTACAAAAATAACTTGGAGAAGGGACTGACGTAAAGAAGTCGTCCCATAAACAAAAAGTTATAAAAAGTAATCCCTGAAAGAGACCTGACAGAGGTCCAATAAAGAGGATTACTAGAAATAACTTAGAAGCGACCGACATGAAGAAGTCGGCCCAAAGCTACAGCTTGGAACAACAAGAAAAAGTCGGACCAACAAAAGCTACAGCTTGGACCGACAAGAAGAAGTCGGACCAACGAAAACCACAGCTTGGACCGACAAGAAGTCGGACCAACGAAAGCTACAGCTCGTCGACACGAGAAATTGGACCAACGAAAAGCGTGCGCTAAAAGGGACATAGCTTTGCCCAAAAAGCCACGGCTCCATGACAAGGCTATCAAAATTGTTCAGACCAACTAAAAAGGTTCTACCAAAGAACACTAAAAAGTCGTCGGACAAGTTAGCCCCAAGGACCACCTCAACCAAGCAGAAAGTGGACAAAACCGGCAGTGATCAAAAAAGGTCGGACAACAAAATACCGACACTCTACAAAGATCCACAAAGGGGACAAAGACATCTCGCAACGGCCAGAGGAATGCCAGGAATGCTTTGCTAAAAGGTACGAAGTCTTGAAAAAAGACACTACTTAAAAGGCAAAAGCACAAATCAAAACGGCGCTAAAAAGTCATCCAAACAGACTATAAAAGGTTTCCCATCAGGAACTATACCTAAAAAGTTGTTGGATTATGACTAAAAAGCCCGAACAGTGAAGACAAACAAGTCGGAAGAAGGCTGAAAAGACCTCTCAACAAACTAAAAAAGGCAATGCCAAACTCGCACAAGATAAAACTACTCAAGATCGACCAAAGTCAGGATGCTTGAGTACGACTTCCCCCAAAGAGAGCACGATCTCACGGAAAGATCGAACTCAAGCAGGGGCAAAGTCGTACAGGTCGACGTCAGCTAAGAAGAGGCGCAAGTACAATCTCAAAAAAGAACAAGCCAAAAGGTTAAGAAAAAACCTTAAGGCTCAAAAGTGCTTAGCTAAAAGGGATACAACTCCACTCAAAGAAGGCACAATCTCAAACAGGGCTACGTACGTCATCCGAGACTAAAAAGGTTCTATACAAAGAACACTAAAAAGTCATTAGACAAGTCACTAAGAGTCCGGATATCAAGCCGCAAGGATAATTTCACCAAAGCAGAGGGTTGTCAACACAAAAGCAAGGCGTGATCCAGAAGGCAAGGGTAGAAAAACCCACACTACTACTCAAAAGAGGACGGACTGTGAAGTACCAAACCTCTAGAAAATCTGTAAAAGATTTCAAAGCAATGAAGAATCAAAGCCAGACAGATGCTTGAGCACGACTTCCAAAGAGATCGAAGCTCTGAAAAACACGATCTCACGAAAAGATCGAACTCAAGCAGGGGCACTGTTCATACCCTGGGTCAAGATGTCCGACCTGGGATGTTTAACAACAAGCCAACCGACCTCTTCAGGTCAGGCTATCCGACCTCTTCTTAAAGAGCTCGGCCAATATCCGACCTCTTCTCAAAGAGCTTGGCCAAAACGCCACAGAGGCCCAAGAAGGCCCAAACGAAGGAACACAGCCCAATCCAAAGGCAGCCGAAAGATAAAGGCGGTTCCGTTGAAGATAAGCTGACCTCACCCAAAGATAAGATAAGATAAGATAAGATAACTAACTTATCTTATCTAAGAAGGTCACTTCTCACCATTATAAATACACTGGAGCACCCAGGTATAACTCATACTCTGATTCTACATAAAACCTGTTTAATACCCATGCTAACTTAAGCATCGGAGTCTCTTGCAGGTACCCCTCACCCTCCGGTGACGAAGGATCAGCAGTGCAACCAGTCCAACAAGTCGGACGCGGCAGCTCTGGCCACCATCTACAAGTCGGACGCGGCGGCTCCGACCACCATCAACAAGTCGGACACAACAGCTCCGACCAGCACAGAAGATCTCATCCGAGATCGACCTACAGTTTCAGGTTACCCTCGGAACAAGTATATTATAGCAAACACAGTTATATCAGTCAAAGAATATACAAATAGGAGCAGTTAAGACATTTAGACAATTAGCAAGTAATATGCAGTCAAATAGGCAATCTCAAACAATTCACATAGTATGCATATGATGAATGCCTGTCCCTAGTGGCCGATGATATCATCTTGTCGGTTATAGAGCCAACCCGACAAGTCCTGGTCGCTAACCATTGGACTGTCCCTCTGTCGCGCATCCCCAACTCGAGTTATACTCGTTATAAACTTGATCATAAACATGATCCATATCCATCACCCTCACTGGTGAAGATTTCGGGGGCGAGCTCATCCGGGTCTTTCACAGTGCCCGGCCACACTTACGACATAGGGTCAACAGATTCTCGAGCCTCCACCTGGAGCACGTGGTGGCTAGCCACTGCTTCCTGGTGCACGAAATCGTGATCACTACAACTCAAATAATCCCTAGTAATGGCCCCAAAAACTTGGTGCGCACTACCATGGCATAAACACAACTTCGCACAACTAACCAGCAAGTGCACTGGGTCGTCCAAGTAATAAACCTTACGCGAGTAAGGGTCGATCCCACGGAGATTGTTGGTATGAAGCAAGCTATGGTCACCTTGTAAATCTTAGTCAGGCAGACTCAAATGGGTATAGATGATGAATGAAACATAAAGATAAAGATAGAGATACTTATGTATATCATTGGTGAGAGCTTTAGATAAGTGTATGAAGATGCTTTACCTTCCGTCTCTCTGCTTTCCTACTGTCTTCATCCAATCCTTCTTACTCCTTTCCATGGCAAGCTTATGCAAGGGTTTCACCGTTGTCAGTGGCTACCTCCCATCCTCTCAGTGGAAATGTTCAACGCACCCTGTCACGGCACGGCTATCCATCTGTCGGTTCTCGATCAGGCCGGAATAGAATCCAGTGATTCTTTTGCGTCTGTCACTAACGCCCCGCCCTCAGGAGTTTGAAGCACGTCACAGTCATTCAATCATTGAATCCTACTCAGAATACCACAGACAAGGTTAGACCTTCCGGATTCTCTTGAATGCTGCCATCAGTTCTTGCCTATACCACGAAGATTCCGGTTAAAGAATCCAAGAGATAAACACTAGAGCCTTGTTTGCTTGTAGAACAGAAGTGGTTGTCAGTCACTTTGTTCATAAGTGAGAATGATGATGAGTGTCACATAATCATCACATTCATCAAGTTCTTGAGTGCGAATGAATATCTTGGAATAAGAACAAGCGGAATTGAATAGAAGAACAATAGTAATTGCATTAATACTCGAGGTACAGCAGAGCTCCACACCTTAATCTATGGTGTGTAGAAACTCCACCGTTGAAAATACATAAGAACAAGGTCTATGCATGGCCGTGAGGCCAGCCCTCCAGTGATCAAAAGATTCAAAGATCTCAAGATGATCTAAGATCCAAAGATCCAAAGATGAAAAATACAATAGTAAAAGGTCCTACTTATAGGGAACTAGTAGCTTAAGAATTACAAAGATGAGTAAATGACATAAAAATCCACTTCCGGGCCCACTTGGTGTGTTCTTGGGCTGAGCAATAAAGCATTTTTCGTGTAGAGACTCTTCTTGGAGTTAAACGCCAGCTTTGGTGCCAGTTTGGGCGTTTAACTCCCATTCTTGTGCCAGTTCCGGCGTTTAACGCTGGGAATTCTGAGGGTGACTTTGAACGCCGGTTTGGGCCATCAAATCTTGGGCAAAGTATGAACTATCATATATTGCTGGAAAGCCCAGGATGTCTACTTTCCAACGCCGTTGAGAGCGCGCCAATTGGGCTTCTGTAGCTCCATAAAATCCACTTCGAGTGTAGGGAGGTCAGAATCCAACAGCATCTGCAGTCCTTTTCAGTCTCTGAATCAGATTTTTGCTCAGGTCCCTCAATTTCAGCCAGAAAATACCTGAAATCACAGAAAAACACACACAACTCATAGTAAAGTCCAGAAAAGTGAATTTTAACTAAAAACTAATAAAAATATACTAAAAACTAACTAGATCATATTAAAAACATACTAAAAATAATGCCAAAAAGCGTACAAATTATCCGCTCATCACAACACCAAACTTAAATTGTTGCTTGTCCCCAAGCAACTGAAAATCAAATAAGATAAAAAGAAGAGAATATGCAATGAATTCCAAAAACATATATGAAGATCAGTATCAATTAGATGAGCGGGGCTTTTAACTTTTTGCCTCTGAATAGTTTTGGCATCTCACTCTATCCTTTGAAATTCAGAATGATTGGCTTCTTTAGGAACTCAGAATCCAGATAGTGTTATTGATTCTCCTAGTTAGGTATGATGATTCTTGAACACAGCTACTTATTGAGTCTTGGCCGTGGCCCAAAGCACTCTGTCTTCCAGTATTACCACCGGATACATACATGCCACAGACACATAATTGGGTGAACCTTTTCAGATTGTGACTCAGCTTTGCTAGAGTCCCCAATTAGAGGTGTCCAGGGTTCTTAAGCACACTCTTTTTGCCTTGGATCACAACTTTATTTCTTTCTTTTTTCTTTCTTTTTCTCTTTTTTTTTTCTCTTTTTTTTTTGTATTCACTGCTTTTTCTTGCTTCAAGAATAATTTTTATGATTTTTCAGATCCTCAGTAGCATGTCTCCTTTTTCATCATTCTTTCAAGAGCCAATATTCATGAACCACAAATTCAAAAGACATATGCACTGTTTAAGCATACATTCAGAAAACAAAAGTGTTGCCACCACATCAAAATAATTAAACTGTTATAAAATTTAAAATTCATGCAATTCTTCTCTTTTTCAATTAAGAACATTTGTTTATTTAAGAAAGGTGATGGATTCATAGGACATTCATAACTTTAAGGCATAGACACTAGTGATCACAAGACACAAACATAGATAACATAAGCACTAAAATTCGAAAAACAGGAAAATAAAGAACAAGGAGATTAAAGAACGGGTCCACCTTAGTGATGGCGGCTTGTTCTTCCTCTTGAAGGTCTTATGGAGTGCTTGAGCTCCTCAATGTCTCTTCCTTGTCTTTGTTGCTCCTCTCTCATGATTCTTTGATCTTCTCTAATTTCATGGAGGATGATGGAGTGTTCTTGATGCTCCACCCTTAGTTGTCCCATGTTGGAACTCAATTCTCCTAGGGAGGTGTTAATTTGCTCCCAATAGTCTTGTGGAGGAAAGTGCATCCCTTGAGGCATCTCAGGGATCTCATGATGAGAGGGGTCTCTTGTTTGCTCCATCCTCTTTTTAGTAATGGGCTTGTCCTCATCAATGGGGATGTCTCCCTCTATGTCAACTCCTACTGAATAACAGAGGTGACAAATGAGATGAGGAAAGGCTAACCTTGCCAAGGTAGAGGACTTGTCCGCCACCTTATAGAGTTCTTGGGCTATAACCTCATGAACTTCTACTTCTTCTCCAATCATGATGCTATGGATCATGATGGCTCGGTCTAGAGTAACTTCGGACCGGTTGCTAGTGGGGATGATTGAGCGTTGGATAAACTCCAACCATCCTCTAGCCACGGGCTTGAGGTCATGCCTTCTTAATTGAACTGGCTTCCCTCTTGAATCTCTCTTCCATTGGGCGCCCTCTTCACAAATGTCAGTGAGGACTTGGTCCAACCTTTGATCAAAGTTGACCCTTCTAGTGTAAGGATGTTCATCTCCTTGCATCATAGGCAAGTTGAATGCCAACCTCACATTTTCCGGACTAAAATCCAAGTATTTCCCCCGAACCATAGTAAGCCAATTCTTTGGATCCGGGTTCATACTTTGATCATGGTTCTTGGTGATCCATGCATTGGCATAGAACTCTTGAACCATTAAGATTCCGACTTGTTGAATGGGGTTGGTAAGAACTTCCCAACCTCTTCTTCGGATCTCATGTCGGATCTCCGGATATTCACTCTTTTAGAGTGAAAAAGGGACCTCGGGGATCACCTTCTTCAAGGCCACAACTTCATAGAAGTGGTCTTGATGCACTCTTGAGATGAATCTCTCCATCTCCCATGACTCGGAGGTGGAAGCTTTTGCCTTTCCTTTCCTCTTTCTAGAGGTTTCTCCGGCCTTAGATGCCATAAATGGTTATGGAAAAACAAAAAGCAATGCTTTTACCACACCAAACTTAAAAGGTTTGCTCGTCCTCGAGCAAAAGAAGAAAGAAGATAGTAGAAGAAGAAGAAATGAGGAAGAAGGGGATGGCTTTTGTGTTCGGCCAAAGAGGGGAAGAAGTGGTGTTTAGGTTGTGTGAAAATGAAGGGGTGAAGAGGGGTTTATATAGGAGTGGGGGAGGGGTAGGGTTCGGTCAAGTGAGGGTGGGTTTGGGTAGGAAAGTGGTTTGAATTTGAATGGTGAGGTAGGTGGGGTTTTATGAAGGATGGATGTGAGTGGTGAAGAGAAAGATGGGATTTGATAGGTGAAGGGTTTTTGGGGAAGAGGTATTGAGGTGATTGGTGAATGGGTGAAGAAGAAAGAGGGTGGTAGGGTTGGTGGGGATCCTGTGGGGTCCACAGATCCTGAGGTGTCAAGGAAAAGTCATCCCTGCACCAAGTGGCAAGAAAATTTGCGTTTTGTGCCAATTCTGGCGTTAAACGCCGGGCTGGTGCCCCTTTCTGGCGTTTAACGCCAGGTTCTTGCCCTTTCCTGGCGTTTAACGCCAGTCTGGTGCCCCTTTCTGGCGTTAAACGCCCAGATTGGTGCCAGACTGGGCGTTAAACGCCCATCTGCTAGCCTTACTGGCGTTTAAACGCCAGTAGGTTCTTCCTCCAGGGTGTGCTGTTTTTCTTCCTGTTTTTCATTCTGTTTTTGCTTTTTCAATTGATTTTGTGACTTCTCATGATCATCAACCTACAGAAAACATAAAATAGCAAAGGAATATAGATAAAATATAACATTGGGTTGCCTCCCAACAAGCGCTTCTTTATTGTCAGTAGCATGTCAGAGGGCTCTCATGGAGCCTCACAAATGCTCAGAGCAATGTTGGAACCTCCCAACACCAAACTTAGAGTTTGAATGTGGGGGTTCAACACCAAACTTAGAGTTTGGTTGTGGCCTCCCAACACCAAACTTAGAGTTTGATTGTGGGGGCTCTGTTTGGCTTTGATTTGAGAGAAGCTCTTCATGCTTCCTCTCCATGGTGACAGAGGGATATCCTTGAGCCTTAAACACAAAGGATTCTTCATTCACTTGAATGATCAGTTCACCTCCATCAACATCAATCACAGCCTTTGCTGTGGCTAGTAAGGGTCTGCTAAGGATGATAGATTCATCCATGCACTTCCCAGTCTCTAGGACTATAAAATCAGCAGGGATGTAATGGTCTTCAATCTTCACCAAAATATCCTCTACAAGTCCATAAGCTTGTTTCTTTGAATTGTCTGCCATCTCTAGTGAGATTCTTGCAGCTTGTACCTCAAAGATCCCTAGCTTCTCCATTACAGAGAGAGGCATGAGGTTTACACTTGACCCTAAGTCACACAGAGCCTTCTTGAAGGTCATGGTGCCTATGGTACAAGGTATTGAAAACTTCCCAGGGTCTTGTCTCTTTTGAGGTAATTTCTGCCTAGACAAGTCATCCAGTTCTTTGGTGAGCAAAGGAGGTTTGTTCTCCCAAGTCTCATTTCCAAATAACTTGTCATTTGGCTTCATGATTGCTCCAAGGTATTTAGCAACTTGCTCTTCAGTGACATACTCATCCTCTTCAGAGGAAGAATACTCATCAGAGCTCATGAATGGCAGAAGTAAGTCCAGTGGAATCTCTATGGTCTCATTTTGAGCCTCAGATTCCCATGGTTTCTCATTGGGGAACTCAGTGGAGGCTAGTGCACGCCCATTGAGGTCTTTCTCAGTGGCGTTCACTTCCTCTCCTTCCTCTCCATGCATATTCGGCCATGTTGATGGCCTTGCACTCTCCTTTTGAATTTTCTTCTGTATTGCTTGGGAGAGTACTAGGAGGGAGTTCAGTAACTTTCTTGCTCAGCTGTCCCACTTGTGCCTCCAAGTTCCTAATGGAGGACCTTGTTTCAGTCATGAAACTTTGAGTGGTTTTGATTAGATCAGAGACCATGGTTGCTAAGTCAGAGGGGTTCTGCTTAGAATTCTCTGTCTGTTGCTGAGAAGATGATGGAAAAGGCTTGCCATTGCTAAACCTGTTCCTTCCACCATTATTGTTGTTGAAACCTTGTTGAGGTCTCTGTTGATCCTTCCATGAGAAATTTGGATGATTTCTCCATGAAGGATTATAGGTGTTTCCATAGGGTTCTCCCATGTAATTCACCTCTTCCATTGAAGGGTTCTCAGGATCATAAGCTTCTTCCTCAGATGAAGCTTCCTTAGTACTGCTTGGTGCATTTTGCATTCCAGACAGACTTTGAGAAATCATATTGACTTGTTGAGTCAATGTTTTGTTCTGAGCCAATATGGCATTCAGAGTGTCAATCTCAAGAACTCCTTTCTTCTGACTAGTCCCATTGTTCACAGGATTCCTTTCAGAAGTGTACATGAATTGGTTATTTGCAACCATTTCAATTAGTTCTTGAGCTTCTGTAGGCGTCTTCTTCAGATGAAGAGATCCTCCAGCAGAGCTATCCAAAGACATCTTGGACAGTTCACACAGACCTTCATAGAAAATACCTATGATGCTCCATTCAGAAAGCATGTCTGAAGGACACTTTCTGGTTAATTGTTTGTATCTTTCCCAAGCTTCATAGAGGGATTCTCCATCCTTCTGTCTGAAGGTTTGGACTTCCACTCTAAGCTTACTCAATTTTTGAGGTGGAAAGAACTTTGCCAAGAAGGCATTGACTAGCTTTTCCCATGAGTCCAAGCTTTCTTTAGGTTGTGAGTCCAACCATGCCCCTAGCTCTGTCTCTTACAGCAAAAGGGAATAGCATAAGTCTGTAGACCTCAGGGTCAACCCCATTAGTCTTGACAGTGTCACAGATTTGCAAGAATTCAGCTAAGAACTGATGAGGATCTTCCAATGGAAGTCCATGGAACTTGCAATTCTGTTGCATTAGAGAAACTAATTGAGGCTTAAGCTCAAAGTTGTTTGCTCCAATGGCAGGGATAGAGATGCTTCTCCCATAGAAGTCGGGAGTAGGTGCAGTAAAGTCACCAAGCACCTTCCTTGCATTGTTGGCATTGTTGTTATTTTCGGCTGCCATGGGTTCTTCTTCTTTGAAGATTTCTGTCAGGTCCTCTACAGAGAGTTGTGCCTTAGCTTCTCTTAGCTTTCGCTTCAAGGTCCTTTCAGGCTCAGGGTCAGCTTCAATAAGAATGCCTTTGTCTTTGTTCCTGCTCATATGAAAGAGAAGAGAACAATAAAATATGGAATCCTCTATGTCACAGTATAGAGATTCCTTGAGGTGTCAGAGGAACAGAAAAACAGAAGAAAGAGGTAGAAGAATTCGAACTTAGTGAGATAGAGTTCGAATTGTGCATTGAGGAGGAGTGGTACTCCATAAATAGAAGGATGTGAAAAGAGGGGAAGAAATTTCGAAAATTAAGTTAAAAAGATTTTAAAAACATTTTGAAAAACTTTAATTGATTTTCGAAAACCAAGAGTGGGAAAGAAATCAAGTAATTTTTGAAAAAGATTTTGAAATTAGAATTTAAAAAGATATGATTGAAAACTATTTTGAAAAAGATGTGATTAAAAGGATATGATTGAAAAGTTATGGTTTTAAAAAGATATGATAGAAGAGATATGATTTGAAAACAATTTTAAAAAGATTTGATTTTAAAAATTAATGACTTGCCTGACAAGAAAAGATATGATTCAAACATTAAACCTTCCTCAACAGAAAAGGCAACATACTTGAAATGTTGAATCAAATCATTAATTGTTAGCAAGTATCTTTGAAAAGGGAAAGAAATTGATTTTGAAAAAGATTTGATTGAAAAGATTTGATTTGAAAAAGATTTGATTTTGAAAAACTTTGAAAACTTGAAAAAAAATTGATTTGAAAACAAAATCTTCCCTCTTGTGCCATCCTGGCGTTAAACGCCCAGAATGGTGCACATTCTGGCGTTTAACACCCAATGCTCTACCTTTTTGGGCGTTAAACGCCCAACCAGGAACCCTGGCTAGCGTTTAAACGCCAGTTTGCCTTCTTCACTGGGCGTTTTGAACGTCCAGCTTTTTCTGTATAATTCCTCTACAGTATGTTCTGAATCTTCAATTCTCTGTATTATTGACTTGAAAAGACACAAATTAAAAATATTTTTGGATTTTTAATAATGAGGAATAATCAAAATGCAACTAAAATCAAATAACAATGCATGCAAGACACCAAACTTAGCAGTTTGTATACTATTGACACTAACAAAATGAGAATGCACATGAGAAATAACAAAACACTCAAGTCAATAGAATTCAAAGATCAAAACAAGGAAATCATCAAGAACAACTTGAAGATTAATGAAGACACATGCATAAATTTGAAAAATGCAAGAAGAACAGAAACATGCAATTGACACCAAACTTAAAATGAGACACTAGACTTAAACAAGAAATATTTTTGGTTTTTATGATTTTGTAAAATTTTTTTGGATTTTTCGAAAATTTAAGTGAAAAGGGAAATAAAGATATCAAAATTCTTAATGAGAATTCCAGGAATCATGCAATGTTAGTCTAAAGCTTCAGTCTAAAGGAATTAGACATGGCTAGCCAAGCTTCAGTATGACATTGCATTCAAGAGCTAAATTGATGAGGATCAATCAGCTTTGGTGATGATAAGAACATCACCTTGAAACACTAGAATTCATTCTTAAGAACTCTGAAAAAAAATACCTAATCTAAGCAACAAGATGAACCGTCAGTTGTCCATACTCGAACAATCCCCGGCAACGGCGCCAAAAACTTGGTGCACGAAATCGTGATCACTACAACTCAAATAATCCCTAGTAATGGCTCCAAAAACTTGGTGCGCACTACCATGGCATAAACACAACTTCGCACAACTAACCAGCAAGTGCACTGGGTCGTCCAAGTAATAAACCTTACGCGAGTAAGGGTCGATCCCACGGAGATTGTTGGTATGAAGCAAGCTATGGTCACCTTGTAAATCTTAGTCAGGCAGACTCAAATGGGTATAGATGATGAATGAAACATAAAGATAAAGATAGAGATACTTATGTATATCATTGGTGAGAGCTTCAGATAAGTGTATGAAGATGCTTTCCCTTCCGTCTCTCTGCTTTCCTACTGTCTTCATCCAATCCTTCTTACTCCTTTCCATGGCAAGCTTATGCAAGGGTTTCACCGTTGTCAGTGGCTACCTCCCATCCTCTCAGTGGAAATGTTCAACGCACCCTGTCACGGCACGGCTATCCATCTGTCGGTTCTCGATCAGGCCGGAATAGAATCCAGTGATTCTTTTGTGTCTGTCACTAACGCCCCGCCCTCAGGAGTTTGAAGCACGTCACAGTCATTCAATCATTGAATCCTACTCAGAATACCACAGACAAGATTAGACCTTTCGGATTCTCTTGAATGCCGCCATCAGTTCTTGCCTATACCACGAAGATTCCGGTTAAAGAATCCAAGAGATAAACACTAGAGCCTTGTTTGCTTGTAGAACAGAAGTGGTTGTCAGTCACTTTGTTCATAAGTGAGAATGATGATGAGTGTCACATAATCATCACATTCATCAAGTTCTTGAGTGCGAATGAATATCTTGGAATAAGAACAAGCGGAATTGAATAGAAGAACAATAGTAATTGCATTAATACTCGAGGTACAGCAGAGCTCCACACCTTAATCTATGGTGTGTAGAAACTCCACCATTGAAAATACATAAGAACAAGGTCTAGGCATGGCCGTGAGGCCAGCCCCCCAGTGATCAAAAGATTCAAAGATCTCAAGATGATCTAAGATCCAAAGATCCGAAGATGATCTATGAGTAAATGACATAAAAATCCACTTCCGGGCCCACTTGGTGTGTGCTTGGGCTGAGCAATGAAGCATTTTTTGTATAGAGACTCTTCTTGGAGTTAAACGCCAGCTTTGGTGCCAGTTTGGGCGTTTAACTCCCATTCTTGTGCCAATTCCGGCGTTCAACGCTGGGAATTCTGAGGGTGATTTTGAACGCCGGTTTGGGCCATCAAATCTTGGGCAAAGTATGAACTATCATATATTGCTGGAAAGCCCAGGATATCTACTTTCCAACGCCTTTGAGAGCGCGCCAATTGGGCTTCTGTAGCTCCAGAAAATCCACTTCGAGTGCAGGGAGGTCAGAATCCAACAGCATCTGCAGTCCTTTTCAGTCTCTGAATCAGATTTTTGCTCAGGTCCCTCAATTTCAGCCAGAAAATACCTGAAATCCCAGAAAAACACACAAACTCATAGTAAAGTCCAGAAAAGTGAATTTTAACTAAAAACTAATAAAAATATACTAAAAACTAACTAGATCATATTAAAAACATACTAAAAATAATGCCAAAAAGCGTACAAATTATCCGCTCATCACTTCCTCCCAGGGATCTCGTGCCTCTGATAGTGGAAGTGCAAATCTCAATTATCAATAATTCAGCATAAACATGCATGAATTCTCATCCTTGGATCAACATCCATATCAGCCATCCGGCTCACGATTCAGTCCCGAACCAGCCAATATTCATATCATACACAGCCTTTCCGGCTCATGGTTAAATCCATAACCAGCTATCCGGCTCACGGTTAAATCCATAACCAGCTATCCGGCTCACGGTTAAATCCATAACCAGCCGTTTCATTAACAATTATAGCCTTTCGGCCCATGGCATAACAAGCACTTCCACCACCATCCTCCGCATCTCACAAAATCATCTTGATCCTTATTGATCATTCATTTTTCCCTTGCTTCACTCGCAAGTTACCTCATTCACTAGCCCCTTTTTAATAGCTAGGCATGTCATAATGATTTAAGACATAAATGGTGAGATCGAAGGCTTAGAAGTATGAGATTTGGCTTTTAAAACTCAAAAATCAACTTTGGGATGAAAACAGGGCCACGCGTACGCGCACTCCACGCGCACGCGTGGATGGCCAAAAAACCTCATCGACGCGCAAGCGTCATGCACGCTAACGCGTGGATTAAAGATTTGCCAATCGACGCGCACACGCCAACCACGCGTACGCGCGGGTGTTCTCGTGCCCCAGGCACAACACTGGCATAGTTCTGGCATAACTCTCTGGAAAATGGCTGGGCATTGGGTGCAGCACAATCGGCGCGCCCGCGCACATCACGCGCACGCGTGGATGGCGCTTTCTGGAAGATCGGCGCGTACGCGCCAGGTGCGCCCACGCGCAAGGGGTCATTCTGCTAAAAATTTTCTAAGTTAAAAGCTGCAGAATTCACAGATTTAAACCCCAATCTTCCAACGGACATAACTTCCTCATTTTAAATCGTTTTTCACCCGTTCTTTGAACG
This sequence comes from Arachis stenosperma, assembly GCF_014773155.1. NCBI lineage: Eukaryota > Viridiplantae > Streptophyta > Magnoliopsida > Fabales > Fabaceae > Arachis > Arachis stenosperma. The sequence goes on from NC_080378.1 coordinate 27,212,828, forward strand.
GCATGGACATCCCGGATCCAATTTTATTTCTAAACAGATTTGGTACAAAACGGAGATCCGTAGTCCAAGTTATGTCCCGCCAAAGTGAGCCCAAAAACCATATTTTCATACAAAACCACAAAGTGCCATTTTCAAAACAAGCCATTTCCAACTCTTTTCAAAACCAATCAAAACATGCCAAGTTCATCCCTTTTCTTTGAAATCAATCAAAATATATCAAATTCAACATCAAGCCTCCTCAACTCACACATTGACACATTACCACAAATTACCAAAATCACTATCTCATCATTTTACCCCACTTCACCCAAGTGGCTCAAACTCAAACACATTGACATATCATATACTATTCCTCATGCCAATTCTCAACAACACCAATTCCAATGAATCATTATTGTACACAATCAACATCATACTCACCATCAACATGGTTCAACCCACAATTCAACCATAACCAATCATCAAGCATATATCACAACATGCATATTTCTCATACATCATACCACCAAGGCATCAATAATCATCATCACATATATGACCACATCATATATCTCAATCATTCAACAACATCAACAATTCAATGCCTATCTTAGGGCCTCTAGCCTAAGTATTTCCTACCACATTACATATTAGATACGGGAAACCGAAACCATACTTTAGCCGATTCTCCCAAGCTCCCCCGGAGCACTTCCAAACCCTTATCCACAAGCTCTCAAGGCCTCAACACCTCCAAGAACAGATTTTTCACCATCAAACCCTTTCCAAGCCTTTCAAAGTCACCAATCAAGCTCCAATATCCACACATACACAACCTAAGCCACAACCATCATACCCATACACAACATCTCAATACCCAAACATCGTAAAACCACAAATCACACTAGGGTTGAGAATCTTACCACACCCAAGGTCCAAGGAGACAAGATTAACCTTCTCCTTCAAGAGAGTTGGGTCCTATAACATCAAAGAACCCAAAATCTCAACATTTCACCCATGAAACTCGAAAATAAGGGCTGAAATTTCGAACAGAAACTTGTGACTTACCTCAAGATTGATTATATGGGTTTTATAGAGCTCTCTGCGGTGAACGTGTGGCCATAAACGGAGCGGCAATCAGAGCTCTAGATCAAAAGTTATGGTGGTTTGAAGATCAACCAAGGGAGAGAACTTGAGAGAGTGTTCTTCCTCCCTTTCTCTCAATTTTCAGCGTGTTTGAGTGTGTTGTGAGGAGAGAGAGTGCTGAAAACTAGGGTTTTGGTTTAGTTTAGTTGGGCCAAGGGCCCACTTTGGGTTCGGTTGGCCCGGTTTGGCCCGTTCGGTCCAATCTTGGTCCGAATTCTATAAAATTGGTACCGAAATTCTCGTCTCAGTCTCCTCTATCACATTTAGCCATAAAAATCACATTTTAGGCTTTCTAGAATAAATTCTCATTTATGGGTTAATTAGCCGTTAATTAACCGGGTTTTACAGTTGTTCTTTCGATATACCCAGATTCATGAGATGAAGAACGAAAGTAATCCTTGAAACTAAATTAATACATAAATTAAAATAGAATAATAATAGTCTTAATCCATAAAAATAAATAGAGCTCCTAAACTTAACCAAGGAGGTTTAGTGGCTCATGACTCAGAGAGAAAACTAGGGTTTTGAAAAATGTAGCTGCGTAAGAGAGAAGATCCCCTGAAGGATTGAATCTTTTCCCTTTTATATCTAACCTAATTTGATTTGAAACTAAAATAAAAATAATAAATTCTAAACCTAAAAGATTTTGTTTGTAATTAAAAATAACTAAAATAAAATAAAATAGATTAATATTAAAAGCTAAATCCAACTAAAGCTACTCCTTTGGTGAGGTGTGAATTCGGATCATTGGCGCTAAATGCTAGGCTTGGCATTTAGCGCCCCAATGGGCAGAAGCTCCTCTTTCATTCTGAGTTGCTGGCACTAAACGCCAGGCTTGGCGTTTAGCGCCCTAATGGACAGCTTCCTAACTCTTCTCTTTTCTTGCACACAAACTCTGCCAAACTTATCCGAACTTCACCTAAAATAATTAAAATACCAAAGCAACTCAAAGTATAATCCAAAGAGGTTTCAAACACTAAAATAAGATAAAAACTTATTAAATTCTAACTTAAAATAAACAGAAATTAAAGGAAAGATGCTTACGCATTTGTTACCGACGAATTTTTCCGACGGTATTTTTCACACACTATTACCGTTGGATTATTCCTACGGTAAATCCGACGGTAATGTCATTTTAAAAAATAAAATAAAATAAATGGTCAATTTTAATTTTAAATTTAAATTTATTTTTTACACAATTAATGGTCAATTCGTAAATAATGAAAACATATTATTTAAAATAAATAATATAATATTCAAATAAATGAAAAGTCAAGTACATCAAATATATACAATAAAACAATAAAAAAAAACACTAATAACTACAGATCTAGGTAATCTTTGTCGTCCTTGTCATCTTCAATCCTGTGGCTCTGAGTCGGCGGCGTAGAAGGCAGTGATGTCCGTGTGCCACCAGCAGGACCACTGCCACCAATAGGGTTGATGTCAGCAGTGCACATCTGGGCCTGGTACACCTCCATCTGAGTCTCTATATGCTGAAGCGCTCTAATGACTCCCTCCACTCTAGGCTGAGCTCATCCGTAGACGTTACACGCATGAGGATCCTCTGATACCTCTTCCGATAATTGTTCAACTCCTGAGCCTTGATGATTAGATTCTTGACGGTTTAGAATTTCACTAATGAAATCTCGTTGTAAAGTATAGTCTCTAAATCAACAATAATCCTTTCATACAAAAATTTGGTTGTCACAAGTACAAACCCCTAAAATCTATAAACCGAAGTATTTAAACCTCGGGTCATCTCTCAAAGGACTTGCAGGGTAGTGTTCTTGTTATCGGTTATAGACTTATTTATTTTGGGGTTTTGAATGAGAAAAATGAATAGCAAATGGTAATGAAATTCTATTAACAAAATGGTCTTGACAAGGTTTGGTTGTCAAGGGTCTTCATCATTATCACTAGCCACAAGTATGGTAGTTGCAAGGATTAATCCCACTTAGTCATTCTTTATTCAAATAGCAAAGGAAAGTCAAGTGAGTTATATCAATCCAACTCCATAAATCCTAGCTTTCCACTAATTGGATTAATGAAGGCTAGAGTCAATGGCTATCAACTATCAATCACTTGGACACTAGTGACTCAAGAAATCCTAAGTTACCTTCTCAAGCCAAGAACATAAAATCCTATTATAACATCCTCCCAAGCATTTCATCAAACACTTGGAAGGTGCAAAAGAAAAGTATAGTAAATCACAACAAGAATGAATTATAACAACAATTGAATACAAAGAATTAACAACAACAATCAAGAAAATCACAATTATCATGAATTGCCTCAAATTGCATTATTAAAAGAAAATAAAAGGACAAGAGTATCTCAATTACAAAACCTAGAAACAAAATAAGAGAAATCACAACAAGAGAATAGGGATAGAAAGAAGAACCAAAGTGTAGCAATCACCAATTGGAGGTAGAAGAAGAAGGAGACTTGAATTAAACCTAGAACTATGAGATCCTAATCTAACCCTAATTCCTAATTCTAGAGAGAAGTGAGAGCTTCTCTCTCTAAAACTACTTCTAAAACTAAACTATGACTAATGATCAAAAGTATGTTGATTCCCCTTCAATCCTTGGTTTAAATAGCATCAGAAATGAGTTGGATTGGGCCCACAAGGCTTCTAAAATCGCTGGCCACGAGTTGCATTAAGTGGGTCATGTGCCACCATCGGTGCATCCGCGTACTGTGCGTGTGCGTGCCCCTATGCGCAATGCAACTATGGCAAATCTTATATCGTTTCGAAGCCCCGGATGTTAGCTTTCTAACCCAACTAGAACCGCATTATTTGGATCTCTGTAGCTCAAGTTATGGTCAATTAAGTGCAAAGAGATCAAGCTTGACAGCTTTTTGGTTCCATCATTTCTTCATGAGTTCTCCAACTTTACATGCTTTTTCTTCATTCCCTTGATCCAATCTTTGCCTCCTAAATCTGAAATCACTTAACAAACATATCAAGGCATCTAATGGAATCAAGGTAAATTACATTTATCTATTTTAAGACCTAAAAAGCATGTTTTCACTCTTAAGCACAATTAAAGGAGAATATACAAAACCATGCTATTTCATTGAATAAATGTGGGTAAAAGGTGATAAAATCCCCAAAAATCAGTACAAGATAAACCCTACAAATGGGGTTTATCAAGCCTACTGGAAAAGGCTGCATTGGAGCTCCTGCACCTGCAACCTCAAAAACACACTTTCCTTAGGCTCGATGGCTCGACTGGTGGCAGAGCCTGATAACGGCCTCAACGTGGAGGTGCAAAGACTGCTGGTGAAGAACGACCCCAGCCCTTATACGCGGTTCTTGTACAGCGCTGAGACGATCTCGCACCAAACCGCATCAGGATCGACGACTGAAGCTGCAGAGCCATCGACAGCATTCTCCCCACTTTGCTGAGACTACTGAGTTGCAGCCTATAGTCTCTCTTTGTAAGACTCTTATATAACACAAGTTACTGTAATTAGTACGACAGATATACAGTTAATCTCTAATAATTTTATAGCAAAAGATCAGATGTATATTAACTCACATAATGGTTTTGAGACCGCTGATTAGCAAATCTCGCTTTGTTCTCCTTCAACATGTGGATGTACTTGAATGTCTTCGCCAATGTCACCTCGCAATCCAACGACTTTGACTGCACATGTTGTATAAAACAATATGATTAGGATGCATAGTAATGATATGCAAAAAAATATAACTAAGTTATTAACAAAATTAAGGTTACTATAAACTAGTCTGGCTTTAGTCTTCATAAAGGTCGCTGAGCCGCCATTATACTTGGACGACTTGGCCGATGCCCTGTTAGCTCTGTTGGTGAAACTTTGATGCTTGAACCCCTCAGTGGTCACCTAATGAACTAATAGAGCCTTCTTTATTTTTGATTGGAGCCAGCTTGTCAGGTGGTCCTGCCCCTCACAAACATCCTCCAGCATTTGCTGGAGCCCCTGACCTATTATATGGTCGAAGATCTTCCTGATGTTAAGATCGTGCTCAGCGTCAAATATAAAGTGCAGCTGTAACAAAGAAACTTTAAAATTAGTTAAGCAAGATATAAGATATAAACTAGCTAAAAATATTATCTAAAAAAATTACCGCCCATTTCTGGAACCATCGCTCCTTGGTCTTAGTAGGGATCGTTTTGTAGCTCGGTCAGGGATGGTCGTACATCGGCTTGATGACATTGGTCATCTTCTGAGTACATACATTGTTGTTTGGCGCAAACCTAACAACAACCCAAAAACAAAACAGTATGGCATAACCATAATCAGGCAACCAAATAAACATAAATTCACTAAGCAGAAATTAATTTTTAGGAACTTTCAGCAATAACCATAATCAGTAAACAGGAATCACTAATCAAGCAACCAAATATACCTAAATCCACTAAGCAGGAATCAATTTTTAGGAAGTTTCAGCAATAACCATAATCATTAAACAGGAAACAATAACCAGGCAACCAAATAAACCTAAATCCACTAAGCAAGGATCAATTTTCAGAAACTTTCAGCAATAACCATAATCAGTAAACAGGAAACACTAACCAGGAAACCAAGTAAACCTAAATCTACCAAGCAGGAATCAAGTTTCAGGAACTTTCAGAATTAACCATAATCAGTAAAAAGAAAACACTAATCAGGCAACCAAATAAACCTAAATCCACTAAGTAGGAATCAATTTTCAGGAACTTTTAGCAATAACTATAATCAGCAAACAATAAAATACTAACCATTCATTCAAACCTAAATCTACTAAACTAGAATAAATTTTCAGGTACTTTCAGCAATAACCATAAACAAAAAATATACAAAACTCAAAGTGATACCTACCTCGTGTCGCCATCAGGCCAAATGGTCAACTGTATAATGGAAGGTGGTGGAGGGGCATCAGCTGCCTCACTTCCGTGGATGGACTCCGGGGCCATAGCGTTTGTCGCTAGAGGCGGCATCGCCGTGGCTACGGGTTGCTGAGTGGTAGGATGCGGCGTTGTCGCCGTAGACAGGGGAGGACAATGATGAACGGCTGGTCTACTGAACCCCGCAACCTATGACATCACCAGGGTAGTCGAAGTAGAAGAAGAGGAGCTAAAATTTTTGGGGGTACTGGAAGAAATTATCCCTCTACCATGACCTCGACCACGACCAGTAGCCTAATCCGCAGCATCTCTACCTGTCGTCATATCTGCAAATAGCATATCAATTAATAGAAATTCAGCACAACAAATCAACAACATATCATAACAATATCTAGGTAATTCTCATAACTAATACCACAACATTAAGTTAAACATTTGATGATTTGAATAGCAAGTGTCTTAGAATACAACCATATCAACCATAATTTGCATTATTGGATCTAAATCAAATACTAAGTGTGGAAAACACTTCAATCAAGCAACTTGGCATTTACACACAACATACATACACAAAACTCAATTATCAAATAATATCCAACACATTACATTCTTGTATCACAAAGACTCAACGAGATTTAATTAACTATGCCAAGCAAAAATCAGACATCCTAAATCACATGGTAGCTACAACATGCAATTTAAAACAGACAATAGAAATAAGGACATATAAACGAACACTTGGCAAGCATATACATCAAAGATGCAAAATCAATGCAACTAAGTAACAGTTGGCAGCCTCAAATTCAAGTCAATATTATTCAACCAAATTTCAGTAATTGTTCAACAAAACAAATAGTCTTTTAACATCAATTTACACAAATTCAGAATATTCAACACAAAATCAACAACATTATCCATCAATTTAGGAAATTTCCAACACTTTCAGCAATATAACACAAACCAATAATCCTAAAACTAACTTATCCTAACCACCTAAAATTCACTAAAATAAAAAATTAACTCTATCTAAATTAACTAACTAAAATTAGAATAATAAAACAACCTAACCAAAACAGAATTTGAAGAAGAAAGAAAAATAGAGTTTAAAAAAACCTGGAATGCATAACGGCATAACGGTGGTGGAATGGTGGTCGTCGAAGCTAGAAGTGGGAGAAGGGTGGTCATCGAAGGATGGGAAACTCGCTAAAGGCTGGGCAGCCATGGCCCGATGATGGCAGGGGTGACAGTGGTTTGACAGTGCGAGGAGAGAGAAGAGGGGAATAAGGAGAAGAAGGAAGGGTCGGCAGTGGTTTGACGGCGACGGAGATGGGCTGTGACTTGGTGGTCTTGGCGGTGGCGGCAAATGGTGGTGATGGAGGCACTAGAAGAGAGAGAGAGAGAGAGAGAGAGAGAGAGAGAGAGAGAGAGAGAGAGAGATGAATAGTGGTGATGGTTTTGAATGAGGGAGAAAAGGGTTCGTGAGTTGAATTTACATCCTTTTATCGTCGGATTTATTGTCGGAAAAATTCGACGGTAAACCATTGCGGGTCACCAAAACGCAGCATTTCACTAATTGGAGTTACTGTGAGAAAAATCCGATGGTAAACCTGACGATAAAAGACGTGCCAATTTAATGTATTTTTCCTCCAAATAATACCGGCAGATTTACTATCGGAAAATAGAGTCTATCGATAATTACTTAACCTTGCGAATTCGACGTCGTTACGCCAATAAATCCATCGCTACTCTGCGAATCTAAATTCAATGATAAATCTGACAGTATTCAATGTTTTTTTTTTTTGTAGTGTAATTTGATAGCTTAAGTTACAAGTAATTGACTTCTATACATACTATCCAATATCTATCCATCCTATAAGGTAGCGTTTGGTGCAGAGACAGAGACGGAAAGACTGAGATTGAGAGACAGATAGAGACTAAGAGAGAGAGACTAAAATAAATTTTAGTATTCTGTTTGGTGCAAAGTGAGAGACAGAAATTGAAACAAGAATGAAGTTCTAATTTAATTTGCACAAAGGGTAAAATTAGAATTAATTAATTGAAATGAGCGTATTTTAAGTATAAAATGTTATTAAAGTTTCAATCTTCGTCTCTAAAAATTTCAGTCCCATGTGTCTCCACTTTTTGGAAGTACTGAAATATTGAAATTTTGAAGACAGAGACAGAAATTTTAGTATCAATCTCTGAACCAACAAACCTAATACTGAGTCTCAATCTTTCAATTTCTATCTTAGTATCTCAAACCAAATGCTACCTAAAGAAACATATAATGATAAAATTTGGTATCCATTCTTTTTCTTTATTTGTCTGTCTAACTTTTTGTTTAATAACTCTCATCTAAAATAAATAAATAAATAAATAAACTACCAACATTGCTTTTATGTTATTACAAGAGTAATGTTAGAAAATTAAATTTTTTTAGCAAATATTAGTTAACTTTTTAAAATTATTTTACTTATCTTAAATTTTAGACTAAATTATAAATTATAAACTATAAAATTAGATAATGTTAATTAATTAAAAATTAGTTCTTTATATTTTTTCTTATTATAAAGACAAAAATAGATTAATTACATGTCGTTAAGGCAACGAGAAAATAAAGTGAAGAATAAGAGTAGAAATATTATATTATAAAATTTTATTCAATACAAAGTGATAAAAATAAGGAAATAAAAAAAAGAGGGTTTTCACTTAAATAAATAAAAAGTATTTAATTATTTTTATATTCTATTTTTATCATATATATATATATATATATATATATATATATATATATATAGATATATGTCTTGTTTTTAAGTAAATAAATTGTACTGCAGCTATGACATTTTAAAAATTAACATGAATATCTATCGCACTAATTTAAAGATTACTTCTTAGACGAAAAAACATTTAAATGGCACTAAGAAAGTAGGATTTAAAATTAACTACGAAAGATTTAAAAGGCACATGCTATCTCATAAAAAAAATTAACGATTTAAAAAGAATAATAATATTTTTATAATATATTAAAATTAAATTAAATTATTTATTATTTAATAATAAAAAATATTCATATAAAGATAATTTTAAAATTTTTATTAGAATATTCAACTTCACTTGATGAAAAATTAAGACACACATAAAAATAGTTGAACTATCACATAGAAATAATTAAGTATTTTTTTTTTTGAGTTTATTTAATTGAAAATTTTTAAAATAATTGTGCCAAAGAAGTCGTACACGTAAAGGACACGGTCAAGACATAATAAGGGTTAGTTTGATACTTTGATCAATGATCAGCGAGGTCTTGAAAAAAAAATTATAAAGTGAAATTAGATTGGAAAGACAAAAACGACAATTCTTATCTTATTACCTATCACCTTCCATCATAATTCATAACACGCAAACCAGAGCGGCGACCTTAGCTTATCTCACATTCATTCATTCTCATTTAAATAACCACAAACAAGCATCTCATCTATCTATCTAGTGTAGGCTATATCCGATGAAACAAATGGATCAAATAATATTATATTTTGTTTTACAATTTGTTGATTCAATTTTTTATTTTCTCTTTTTCTTATAAGAGCGATCTCTGATCAAAGTTAAAAAGATAATATTTATTGATGAGCGTGACTGTAATTTTGATTTAAACAATTTCTTAAATGGCTTAGTGCCACTTTTAAAAAAATTTGTTTGAAATACTTAATTTTAACTTTTTTTTTTAATTCAGTGCATATAAACATTAATTTACGGAACCCTTATAAAGAAAAAAGTGATGCGTTACCGTAAAATAAAATGCCTACTATTTGTTCGAATATTAAGTATTTGTGGAAATAATTATTTCTACTCATGTTATTTTATATATTAATTTAAGTATTTTTTATTATTAGATAATATACAAAAATTATTTTATACAAATTATATATTTTATTTTAAAATAAAAAGATATAATTAACTAATTTAGGTTGGTCAGTTAATTGGCTCACTTGTTCGCTTAAACAACTGTTAGGAGATTTGAATCTCACTTTATGTATACACAACTAAAAAATAGATTAATACAGACATATTTAGTCTTTATTACAGACGAATTTTTTGTTACCGACGGATTTTGTCCCTCTGTAAAAGTCCCGTCAGAAATTATTTACCGACGGATTTTTTCAGTCAAAAAATTACAGACGAATTTTTACCAGTTACCAACGGATTTTCCTCTGTAAATTCTCCATCCATTTCCCGCAGACGACGAACTTTACCACGGATTTTCCATCTATAATTACAGACGGATTTTTCGTCTGTAATTACAGATGAATTTTTCGACAGATTTTTCGTCTGTAATTACAGACGAATTTTTCGACAGATTTTCCGTCTGTAATTACAGATGAATTTTCCGACAGATTTTCCGTCTGTAATTTAAACTTTGGAAAATCATCTCACACTCTGATTACAGACAGAAAATTTGTTTGTAAATCCGTCAGTAAGGTAAAATAATTTTTTTTAATTATAAAATAAACTTATTTTTATACAAAATAAATATAAATTTAATACAAATTTTTATCTAATTTGTATTCGAATATTTATAATATTTCAAAAAATAAACAAATTCATCGTATTGTCAAACTAAAAGAAAAGTACTATAAACAAGCAAGTGAATATAATTCAAAACATAAACAAAATGTTTTGATCATCAACTATAATTCCTAGTATATTGTTCAACCATACTAAAACTATCAGCTATAGTCTTCAGTGTCATCTTCATCCTCATCATCATCAAAGCCCTCGTCCGAAGACATTGAGGGTGGCGGCGGTGGCGGTGGTAGTGGAACTGCACTAGAACTACTTGACGCTCTAACCTTCTCATAATAGCTAACATAAGCCTCATTCCATCTCTTCTGTTTCAGCTTTTCCTTCTTGGCCTTTCCAATTGCCCGTTCCAACTTTTCTAACTTCTTTTGAGTCTTTTCCAAAGGAGCCAAGCGTGTATCTAACAACTTACTAATACGCTCATCTGTTTGTTGAGTAACACGCTGAAAAGGCTCTTCATTAAGATTATAAATCTGTTCTCGCAAGTCAGAAATAGAATTCTGATTTCTTGGTGCTCTTCCAGATACAGAATTGGCAGAAGTGGTTCCAGACTTGATAGAGCTAGAAAATAATGACCCTTTTTTCATAAACTCAATTCTTCTTTTGTCCACCACACACTTTCTCACAAATCAAGTCTTCATCAATTGGTTGTACCTCCATTCCCTGTGCTTGAGTCTCGGCATGTTGAGCCTGAACTTCTGCCAACTTTTTTATAAACTTCTCCTGTTGCAAAATGATTATATCAATTATATTATTATTATTATTAAGACAAATATCCATGCATATCACAGTGCAACAAATGCAGATTATAGAAAACTTAATTTACATATAACAGGAAAAAGAAAAGAAAAATGCTTCTCCTCTAATTGGCACATGGCTAACATCTCTTAGGTTATGGTCCATTTTATTCTTCCCTGATAATAAATGAGTTGTAGCATTCCTCATCGAGTAATAAATTAATAATGAATTGGTTTACCAGGCGTGTAAGCTGCATAAAATTGGAAGAAAAGAAACCAACTATAAAATCACAAAGCACAAAGCTGAATAATAATAATAATGTTGAACATAGTTAAGACCACTAAATACAGTAATGTTAATGAGAATTATTTCGAGTGTTAAAAACCAATTTACTCTCTAAATCAGGTAATTAGCTTCTCCTCTGTCCCCCACCTAATTAAATTAAGCAATTGTGAGAGGGAAGTATAAACCGTGAAAAACATGACCAAAAACACAAAAGGGCATATAAATATTCAAGTTGCAGCATGTACATTAATTTAACATCACCTTCTTAACTTGTTTAAAATATCAAAGTCTTACATCAGGATGTATAAACAAATTAAGAACAATATATGTAAAGAACAATATAAGCTAAAACAATACAAGCTAAAAATGATTACCCTATTAAAAATCAATATCATCATCAAAGTTTGCAACATTGTCATCTTCATTTTTATTAGCCCCAGAACTAGAGCCGATGGACAATTTGACAATGCGGTCCTCTCCAAATGGAGACTTAAGACTGATAGGAGGCTCGGTGTCAGAAATCCTAGAAGGATTGCTCTTATCCGCTTGATAAGCTACATCATTCTCTTCCTCATCCTCCTCTACATGTACATGATTGATTTCAATTCGACCTCTTGGTTTAGTGTTTATAACAACACGTCATATAGACTTGCAATTTCCAGGATAAGGTAAGAAGTAAACTTGTTTAGCTTTTTGGGCGACAATGAAAGGATCATAATGGCGATATTTTTTACTTTGGTTGACTTCGGTTATTTTGTAGTCATTATGAATATGTGTTCCATTTGGACGACTTGGATCATACCATTGACATTTGAACAAAACAACTCGATCAGAGTCACTACCAGTGTATTCAAGCTCGAGTATATCTTCTAATACTCCAAACCAATCACTTTTCTCATTGCCTATATCACCTTTAACAAACACACTGGTGTTATCAATTTTTTTCCTTTTGTCCTTGCAAGGGTATGAAATGTATATCCATTTACTTTATAAGTTGGATAACTTGTTGCTTTGTTTGAAGGACCCCAAGAAAGTGATTGTAAATCAGGATCAACAATTTCATTGCACTGATTTTGAACCTAGTTAGAAACATGCAACAAATTATTTAATAGAAGTGATATGTGATGCAAATCTTTAGTTAGAAACCTTTACAATAAATGATACGAATTTATGCACTTACATATGATGCAAACCAAGGGAAAAATCGGTCATCGCTTTCTCCAGGACAAGTTTTTTTCCAAAAGCCTTGATGAAAGTAGGACTAGAGTTTATAAGCTATGGAATTCGTTAGTAGAACAAGTGTAATTAACTGTTTAATAAAAGATTTGGGCACTTACATATAGAAAGGGATAACTTTGCTTTCATTGAGTAGAATATTTTTAGTACCTATAAATTATCCAACACAAGCAACATTTCATCTATCATACAACATTCTATCAATATTTAACCATATCAATATTTTCAATGCAATATAAGCAACAATACAAGACAAGTAATATTTCATTTATCATACAATACCCTAGAAATCAATGAAGTTTACAATACAAGAATTACACTAACCTTAACTCTAAGCAAAAAGTTGAAGGGATTGGATCGAAAATCTCTGAGCGAACACACAAATTAGTCTTCTAATAATCAACTACTGTGCAATGAGAGAGAAAGAAGAGACCTCTTCAAGACTTTAACACAGTAAGAAACTGCTGTTTGTAAACAATTCAGAATTCAGAAATTAGCAAGGACCTTGACCTAAGCTTAGCTTTTAACAGCATATCTTTTAGTGGGTTAATAATAGTTCCATACTTTATTGATAGAATGATCAAAAGACCGAATGGTCCAAAGACTAGCTACTAGTACAATAGTAAAAAGTTCTATTTATACTAAACTAGCTACTAGGGTTACAGAGATAAGTGATTGATGCAGAAATCCACTTCCGGGGCCCACTTGGTGTGTGCTTGGACTGATCTTGAGCTTTACACGTGCAGAGGCTTCTCTTGGAGTTAAACGCCAAGTTGTAACGTCTGTTTGGTGTTTAACTCTGGTTTGTGACGTGTTTCTGGCGTTTTACTCCAGAATGTAGCATGGAACTGGCGTTGAACGCCAGTTTGCGTCATCTAAACTTGAATAAAGTATAGACTATTATATATTTCTGGAAAACTTTGGATGTCTAATTTCCAACGTCGTTGCGAGCGCGCCATTTTGAGTTTTGTAGCTCCAGAAAATCCATTTTGAGTGCAGGAAGGTCAGAATCCAACAGCATCAGCAGTCCTTTGTCAGCCTGAATCAGATTTTTGCTCAGGTCCCTCAATTTCAGCCAGAAAATACCTGAAATCACAGAAAAATACACAAACTCATAGTAAAGTCTAGAAATGTGAATTCTGCATAAAAACTAATGAAAACATCCCTAAAAGTAGCTAGATCCTACTAAAAAATACCTAAAAACAATGCCAAAAAGCGTATAAATTATCCGCTCATCACAACAACAAACTTAAATTGTTGCTTGTCCCCAAGCAATTGAAAATTAAATAGGATAAAAAGAATAGAATATACTATAAATCTCAAAATATCAATGAATATCAGTTCTAATTAGATGAGCGGGACTTGTAGCTTTTTGTTTCTGAACAGTTTTGGCATCTCACTTTATCCTTTGAAGTTTAGAATGATTGGCATCTATAGAAACTCAGAGTTCAGATAGTGTTATTGATTTTCCTAGTTAAGTATGTTGATTCTTGAACACAGCTACTTTTATGAGTCTTGGCCGTGGCCCTAAGCACTTTGTTTTCTAGTATTACCACCGGATACATAAATGCCACAGACACATGACTGGGTGAACCTTTTCAGATTGTGACTCAGCTTTGCTAAAGTCCCCAGTTAGAGGTGTCCAGAGCTCTTAAGCACACTCTTTTTGCTTTGGATCATGACTTTAACCACTCAGTCTCAAGCTTTTCACTTAGACCTGCATGCCACAAGCACATGGTTAGGGACAGCTTGATTTAGCCGCTTAGGCCTAGATTTATTTCCTTGGGCCCTCCTATCCATTGATGCTCAAAGCCTTGGATCCTTTTTACCCTTGCCTTTTGGTTTTAAAGGCTATTGGTTTTTTCTGCTTGCTTTTTTCTTTTATTTTTTTTTTTGCCCCTTTTTTTTTGCAAGCTTTTGTTCTTCACTGCTTTTTCTTGCTTCAAGAATCAATTTCATGATTTTTCAGATTATCAATAACATTTATCTTGTTCATCATTCTTTCAAGAGCCAACAATTTTAACATTCATAAACAACAAGATCAAAAATATGCACTGTTCAAGCATTCATTCAGAAAACAAAAAAGTATTGTCACCACATCAATATAATTAAACTAATTTCAAGGATGAATTCGAAACTCATGTACTTCTTGTTCTTTTGTATTAGAAACATTTTTCATTTAAGAAAGGTGAAGGATTCATGGAATTATTCATAGCCTTAAGACATAGACACTAGACACTAATGATCATGTAACAAAGACACAAACATAGACAAACATGAAGTTTAAAAACCGAAAAATAGAGAGATAAGAACAAGGAAGTTAAGGAATGAGTCCACCTTAGTAATGGTGGCGCCTTCTCCTTGAAGGACCAAATGATGTTCTTGAGCTCTGATAAACCCATATTTCATGAGTTCTTTTGTGCTTAATTTGAGTGATTTATATAATCCTTCACCTACTTATTCACATTAATTGCATGGTTTTACTTTCCCTTCCTTATTATGTCATATTATGAAAAACATGTTTCCTAAGCTTTAAAAATTAATTATTTTAATTACCTTTATTTCCATTCGATGCCGTGATTAGTGTGTTGAGTAGTTTTAGATTTTCTAAGGCAGAATGACTTAGAGGATGGAAAAGGAAACATACAAAAATGGAAGGAGAAAGCAAAACAGAGCTTTAAGGAAACTGGTGTTCACGCGATCGCATGGACGACGCGATCGCATACCAGAATCGAAGATTCAGCGACGCGGCCGCATGACTGACGCGACCGCGCGCCTTAAGCAGAACGCACATGACGCGGTCGCATGACTGACGCGACCGCGTGGCAAGGAAAAGCTCCGAATGACGCGACCGCGTGACCCACGCGGATGGTGACGGAGGCCACGCACCAGAAAATTACAGAACACGCCCCAGCGAGTTCTAAAGCCCTTTTTGGCCCAAATCCAAGTCCAGAAAGCATAGACCAGAGGTTATGAAGTGCGGGAATGCATCCATTCAGGGAGAGCTCGCATAATTTTAGTTTTCTATGATTTAGATTTAGTCTAGAGAGAGATTCTCTCTCTCTGAGGATTTAGGACTTCTTCTTGTTTTGAGAGTAACTCTGGATCCAGGTTTAAATGTTCTTTTATTTGAGTTCTACAATTATTTATTCCAACATTTGAATTAATTATTATAATTTGATTTATGAATTATTCCATGTCACAGATTGTTATTTGAATTAATGATAATTGAGGTATTTTCAGTCTATGATTGTTCTCTTTGATTTAAGTTGCCATTGCTTCATATCTAAGGATATTTTTATTATTTCAGCAAATTTACTTTTTCCCTTTTGGTTCTGGTTAAGAATTCAGTAACTCAACAGTTATCAAACTCAACATAATTGATAATCGTTATCTTGCTAATTGAGCTGAACTTAAATAATCCCAACCTTTTTCTTAAGAAATAATTAGGATTCAAAGGTCAATTTAATTAGTCCCTTGACTTTCCTTTGCCCTGGTAAAGGTTGACCAAGTGGAATTAAGATACAACTTTCATTATTGTTGAGAGGGATAACTAAGTTGGACTTCTAATTTCTCTTACCTTGCCAAAAGTTTGCTTTGCAGTTATTTATTTATTTTTAATTGCCATTTAATTCACTCGTCATTTAAATCACTTGCTTCTCACCTTCTAAACCCCGATTACAACCTTTATAACCAATAATAAGAACATACTTCCTCACAGTTCCTTGAGAAGACGACCAGAGGTTTAAATACTCGGTTATCAATTTTAAAGGGAGTTTGTTACTTGTGACAACCAAAACATTTGTACGAAGGGATTTCTGTCGGTTTAGAGACTATATCTACAACGCGACTATTTTTATGAAATTCTTTACTGGCGAAAATCCCAACGTCAAGCTCCTCTATGTCTCTTCCTTGCCTTTGTTGCTCCTCCCTCATAGCTCTTTGATCTTCTTTAATCTCATGGAGAATGATGGAGTGCTCTTGGTGGTCCACCCTTAATTGGTTCATATCATGACTCAATCCTTCTAGAGAAGTATTGATTTGTTCCCAATAGTTGTTTGGAGGAAAATGCATCCCTTGAGGTATCTCAGGGATTTCTTGATGATGAGCTTCCTCATGCGTCTCTTGAGATCCATGGATGGCTTCTCTTGTTTGCTCTATCCTCTTCTTAGTGATGGGCTTGTTCTCTTCAATGAGGATGTATCCTTCTATGACAACTCCAGCTGAGTAGCATAGATGGCAAATAAGATGAGGAAAAGCTAGCCTTGCAAAAGTGGAGGGCTTTTTGGCTACTTTGTAGAGTTCTAGAGAGATGACTTCGTGAACTTCTACTTCCTCTCCAATCATGATGCTATGGATCATGATGGCCCGATCCACAGTAACTTCGGATCGGTTGCTAGTAGGAATGATGGCGCGCTCTCAATTGGGTTGGAAAGTAGACATCCAGGGCTTTCCAGCAATATATAATAGTCCATACTTTGCGCGAAGATAGATGACGTAAACTGGCGTTCAACGCCAGTTCCAGTTGCAGTCTGGCGTTCAGCGCCAGAAACAGGTTACAAGTTGGAGTTCAATGCCAGAAACATGTTACAACTTGGCGTTCAACTCCAAAAATAGCCCAGGCACGTCAGAAGCTTAAGTCACAGCCTCAGCACACACCAAGTGGGCCCCAGAAGTGGATTTCTGCACTATCCATCTTAGTTTACTCATTTTATGTAAACCTAGGTTACTAGTTTAGTATTTAAACAACTTTTAGAGACTTATTTTGTATCTCATGACATTTTTAGATCTGAATTTTATACTCTTTGACGGCATGAGTCTCTAAACTCCATTGTTGGGGGTGAGGAGCTCTGCAGCGTCTCGATGAATTAATGCAATTATTTCTGTTTCCCATTCAAACATGCTTGTTCCTATCTAAGATGTTCATTCACACCTCACTATGAAGAAGGTGATGATCCCTAATACTCATCACCTTCTTCAATCCATGAACGTGTGTCTGACAACCACCTCCGTTCTACGTTAGATTGAATGAATATCTCTTAGATTCCTTAATCAGAATCTTCGTGGTATAAGCTAGAATTGATGGCGACATTCATGAGAATCCGGAAAGTCTAAACCTTGTCTGTGGTATTCTGAGTAGGATTCAAGGATTGAATGGCTGTGACGAGCTTCAAACTCACGAGTGTTGGGCGTAGTGACAGACGCAAAAGGATCAATGGATCTTATTCCGACATGATCGAGAACCAATAGATGATTAGCCATGCTGTGACAGAGCATTTAGACCATTTTTACTGAGAGGATGGGAAGTAGCCATTGACAATGGTGACACCCTACATACAGCTTGCCATGGAAGGGACTTTGCACTTTTGAAAGTGAGGAAGCATTATGTTACAGCAATTCAGAAGACAAAGTATCTCCAAAACTCCAACATATTCTCTATTATTGCATAATAAGTATTCCAAATTTTTCAACATTATTTACAATTTTTATTCAAATTTCGTATTACTTAATCCATGTCCCCTTGTTCATTTGCAAGTCAACTGATAATCACAATTGGTATCCTGACTAAGAATAATAAGATAACCATAGCTTGCTTCAAACCAATAATCTCCGTGGGATTCGACCCTTACTCACGTAAGGTATTACTTGGACGACCCAGTGCACTTGCTGGTTAGTTGTGTGGAATTACATAGTGTGAAGTAATTTTTGTGCACCATGTTTTTGGCGCCGTTGCTGGGGATTGTTCGAGTTTGGACAACTAAAGGTTTATTTTGTTGCTTAGATTAGGAATAATTTATTTTTGATGCTATAGAGTCATTAATATGAGTCCTTTATTTTCTTTTCAAAAATTTTTCAAAAATATTATTTTTTCCTTATTAATTTTTAATTTTTATGTGAGTTTAGTTTTATATTTTAAGTTTGGTGTCAATTGCATATTTTATATTTTCCTTTAAATTTTCGAATTTGTGTTCTTTGTCTTTCCTGGATCTTCAAGTTGTTCTTGTTTATTTTTCTTGTTTGATCTTTAGTTTTTCTTGTTCTGTGTCTTTTCTTGTTTTTCTTGTGCTTTTTCAAAACATTAGTTTTCGAAAAAAATTTATTTTTAGTTATTAAAAATACTTCTTTAAAACAAGTGTTACATTTATAGCTCAATTGGCTAGAGCGTTGGTTTATGTTCTTGGTAATTGGGTATCCTCTTTTTAAAATCTTTTTTTTCAAAAATAATTTTTCTTTGATTAAATCTTGTGCCAAACTTTAAGTTTGGTGTTTTCTTGTTAATCTTTCTTTAATTTTCGAAAATTTTATTGTGATTTTCTAAAAATTTTAAGTTTGGTGTTCTTTCTTTTGTTCTTGGTGTTCTTGTGAATCTTCAAGGTGTTCTTGAGTCTTCCTTGTGTTTTGATCTTAAAAATTTTAAGTTTGGTGTTCCTTGGTGTTTTTCCTCCAAAATTTTTGAAAACAAGGAGCATTAGATCTAAAAATTTTAAGTCTTGTGTCTTTTGTGTGTTTTTCTCTTTCATCATAAAATTCAAAATTCAAAAAAATATCTTTTCTAACTATTTTTAAGGCATATTTTTGAATTTTTTTATATAAAAATTTCAGATTTCAATTTCAAAAATATCCTAACCACTTTCTCTCTCCTCACTTTTTCGAAAATCTTCATAAAATATTTTTAAATTCTCTTTTTTTATTTTTATTTTATTTTTATTTTTATTTTTATTTATTTTTATTTTTATTGTCGTCTTTATTTTATTTTATTTTATTTTATTATTTCAAAATTTTTATATATAATAAAATAAATAAAATAAATTCACATCATCTCCCTTTTTTCATCATGGACTTAAGTGGAAATGAACTGTCCAAAAGGACTCTGGGGTCATATGCTAACCCCACTACTGCTTCATATGGGAGTAGTATATGTATACCCTCCATTGGAGTTAGTAGTTTTGAGTTGAATCCTCAACTCATTATCATGGTGCAGCAAAGTTGCCAGTATTCCGGTCTTCCACAAGAAGAACCTACAGAGTTTCTGGCATAATTTTTATAAATTGCTGACACAGTACATGATAAGAAAGTAGATCAGGATGTCTACAGATTATTACTGTTTCCATTTGCTGTAAAGGACCAAGCTAAGAGGTGGTTAAATAACCAACCTAAGGACAGCAGAAAGACATGGAAACAGCTGTCAGAAAAATTCCTGAATCACTATTTTCCTCCAAAATGGATGACACAGCTAAGGCTGAGCATCCAAGGCTTCAAACAAGGAGATAATGAATCCCTTTATGATGCTTGGGAGAGATACAGAGAGATGCTAAGAAAATGTCCCTCTGAAATATTTTTAGAGTGGGTACAGTTAGACATCTTCTACTATGGGCTTACAGAAAGAGCTCAGATTTCTCTAGACCACTCAGCTGGTGGATCTATACACATGAGAAAGACAATAGAAGAAGCTCAAGAGCTTATTGATACAGTTGCCAGAAATCAGCATCTGTACCTAAGCAGTGAATCTTCCATCAACGAAGAGGCTAAAACAGTAACTGCTAAACTCAGTCTTGCAGATCAAGCTGCCGAATTCAATCAACAATTAGATTTTCTAACAAAACAGTTAGCCGAATTCAAGGAGATACTACAAGAAACAAGAATGGCTAATATGAATATGGAAGTACAGTTGAAGCAAACAGAACAGTAGTTACAAAAACAAATAACAGAAGAGTGCCAAGCAGTTCAATTAAGAAGTGAGAAAATATTAAATACCTCACTTCAAGGTAGCAAGAAGCCAAGAAATGAGCAAACTATCCAAAATCCATCTGAGGACAGTAAGAGCCCAGAGGAGAATAATTCTGGCGCTCAAACGCCAGAAAGTGGGTGGAAAGCTGGCGCTGCCCAAACCATGCTCAGTCCTGGCGTTCAACGCCAGAAACAAGCAAGGATTTGGCATTGAACATCCAAAGGAAGCACAGTTCTGGCGTCTGCAGGTAAGGAGCTGGCGTCTAACGCCACTCCAGCTTCCACCCCTGGCATTCAAACGCCAGTGAAAGATCAGACACATACAAGTACTGATAGCAACCCCTCAAAAAAGGCTTCTCAACCCACATCTGTAGGCAATAAACCTACAGCAACTAAGGTTGAGGAATATAAAGCCAAAATGCCTTATCCTCAGAAACTCTGCCAAGCAGAACAGGATAAGCAATTTGCCCGCTTTGCAGACTATCTCAGGACTCTTGAAATAAAGATTCCATTTGCAGAGGCACTTGAACAAATATCCTCTTATGCTAAGTTCATGAAAGAGATCTTAAGTCATAAGAAGGATTGAAGGGAAACTGAAAAAGTTTACCTCACTGAAGAATGCAGTGCAGTCATTCTAAAAAGCTTACCTGAGAAGCTTAAAGATCCCGGAAGCTTTATGATACCATGCACATTAGAGGGTACTTGTACCAAGCAAGCTCTATGTGATCTTGGGGCAAGTATCAACCTGATACCTGCATCTACTATCAAAAATCTTGGTTTGACTGAAGAGGTCAAACCAACCCGAATGTGTCTCCAACTTGCTGATGGCTCCATTAAATACCCATCAGGCGTGATTAAAGATATGATTGTCAAGGTTGGGCCATTTGCCTTTCCTACTAACTTTGTGGTGCTGGAAATGGAGGAGCACAAGAGTGCAACTCTCATTCTAGGAAGACCTTTCCTAGCAACTGGCCGAACCCTCATTGATGTCCAAAAAGGGAAAGTAACCTTGAGAGTCAATAAAGATGAGTTCAAGTTGAATGTTGTCAAAGCTATGCAGCATCCAGACACCCCAAATGATTGCATGAGCATTGATATTATTGACTCTCTCGTAAAAGAAATCAATATGACTGAGAGTCTCGAATAAGAGCTGGAGAACATCTTTAAAGATGTTCAGCCTGATCTGGAGGAATCAGAGAGAATAATAGAACCTCTGAAAATCCCTCAGGAAGAGGAGAAACCTCCTAAACCCGATCTCAAACCATTACCACCATCCCTGAAATATGCATTTCTGGGAGAAGGTGATACCTTTCCTGTAATCATAAGCTCTACCTTAGAGCCACAAGAAGAGGAAGCACTAATTCAAGTGCTAAGGACACACAAGACAGCTCTTGGGTGGTCCATCAGTGATCTTAAGGGCATTAGTCCAGCCAGATGCATGCACAAAATCCTATTGGAGGGTGACGCTAAGACAGTGGTTCAACCACAACAGCGGCTAAATCCGGCCATGAAGGAGGTGGTGCAGAAGGAGGTCACTAAATTACTAGAGGCTGGGATTATTTATCCTATTTCTAATATCTCTTGGGTAAGCCATGTCCAAGTCGTTCCTAAGAAAGGTGGCATGACAGTGGTTCATAATGAAAAAAATAAACTGGTTCCTACAAGAACAGTTACAGGGTGGTGTATGTGTATTGATTACAGAAGGCTCAATACAGCTACCAGAAAGGATCATTTTTCTTTACCATTCATAGACCAGATGCTAGAAAAACTAGCAGGTCATGAATATTACTGCTTCCTGGATGGATATTCAGGTTATAATCAAATTGCAGTAGATCCCCAGGATCAAGAGAAAACAGCATTCACATGTCCATCTAGAGTATTTTCATACAGAAGGATGCCATTTGGTCTGTGCAATGCACCTGCAACCTTTCAAAGGTGCATGCTCTCAATTTTCTCTGATATGGTGGAAAAATTTCTGAAAGTCTTCATGGATGACTTTTCAGTATTTGGAGACTCATTCAGCTCCTGTCTTGACCATCTAGCACTTGTTCTAAAGAGGTGCCAAGAGACTAACCTGGTTTTAAACTGGGAGAAATGTCACTTTATGGTGACTGAAGGAATTGTCCTTGGACACAAAATTTCGAACAAGGGAATAGAAGTGGATCAAGCTAAGGTAGAGGTAATTGAAAAATTACCACCACCAGCCAATGTTAAGGCAATCAGAAGCTTTCTGGGGCATGCAGGATTTTATAGGAGGTTTATAAAGGATTTTTCAAAAATCGCCAAACCTCTAAGTAATCTGCTAGCTGCTGACACGCCATTTATCTTTGATAAGGAGTATCTGCAGGCGTTTGAGACTCTGAAAGCTAAACTGGTTACAACACCAGTCATCTCGGCACCAGACTGGACATTACCTTTTGAACTGATGTGTGATGCCAGTGACCATGCCATTGGTGCAGTGTTGGGACAAAGGCATGACAAGCTTCTACACGTCATTTACTATGCCAGTCTGTTTTAAATGACGCACAGAAGAACTACACAACCACAGAAAAAGAGCTACTTGCAGTGGTTTATGCCATTGACAAGTTTAGATCCTATTTAGTAGGATCAAAAGTGATTGTGTACACTGACCATGCTGCTCTTAAATATCTACTCACAAAGCATGATTCAAAACCCAAACTCATCAGATGGGTGTTGCTTCTGCAAGAGTTTGATATAGAAATAAGAGACAAAAAAAGGGACAGAGAACCAAGTAGCAGATCACCTGTCCCGAATAGAACCAGTAGAAGGGGCGTCCCTCCCTCTTACTGAGATCTCTGAAAACTTTCCAGATGAGCAACTCTTTGCCATCCAGGAAGTGCCATGGTTTGTAGACATTGCAAACTGCAAGGCAGTGAGGTTCATACCCAAAGAGTACAGTAGGCAGCAATCAAAGAAATTGATCACAGATGCAAAGTACTATCTTTGGGATGAACCATATCTCTTCAAGAGATGTGCAGACGGAGTAATCCGTAGATGTGTGCCTAAAGAAGAAGCACAGAAGATCTTCTGGCACTGCCATGGATCACAATATGGAGGACATTTTGGAAGTGAGCGAACAGCCACAAGAGTCCTCCAATGCGGCTTCTACTGGCCTACTCTCTATAAAGACTCCTGAGTGTTTGTACTTAACTGTGACAGTTGCCAAAGATCTGGAAATCTGCCTCACAGTTATGCCATGCTTCAACAAGGGATCTTAGAGATTGAGTTGTTTGATATGGGGTATTGACTTCATGGGGTCTTTCCCACCATCATACTCAAACACTTATATTCTGGTGGCAGTGGATTATGTATCCAAATGGGTGGAAGCTATTGCAACACCCACTAATGACACTAAGACAGTGCTAAAATTCCTCCAGAAACACATCTTCAGCAGATTTGGTATCCCTAGAGTATTAATCAGTGATGGGGGCACTCATTTCTGCAATAAACAGCTTTACTCTGCTTTGGTTCGTTATGGAGTTAGCCACATGGTAGCCACTCCATATCATCCACAGACAAATGGGCAAGCTGAAGTCTCTAACAGAGAACTTAAAAGAATCCTGGAACAGACTGTAATTAACCGTAGAAGGGATTGGGCAAGAAGCTTGGATGATGCTCTGTGGGCATACAGAATAGCATTCAAGACTCCCATAGGAACTTCTCCATGCCAGCTTGTGTATGGAAAAGCCTGTCACTTGCCAGTGGAACTGGAACATAAGGCCAACTGGGCAACCAAGTTCCTAAACCTTGATGCCAAGTTAGCTGGAAAAAAACGTTTGCTCCAGTTAAATGAGCTAGAGGAATTCAGACTCAATGCTTTCGAAAATGCAAAAATTTACAAGGAGAAAGCAAAAAGATGGCATGATAAGAAACTGTCATCCAGAGTCTTTGAGCCAGGGCAGAAAGTTTTGCTATTTAATTCTAGGCTCAGATTATTCCCCGGGAAATTGAAATCCCGGTAGAGAGGACCATATGTGATTACAAGTGTGTCACCATATAGATACGTAGAGCTTCAAGATAATGATTCCAACAAAAAGTTCATTGTTAATGGACAGAGAGTCAAACATTATCTTGAAAGCAATTTTGAGCAAGAATGCTCAAAACTGAGACTTGATTATAGCTCAGTAATAGTCCAGCTAAAGACAATAAAGAAGCGCTTACTGGGAGGCAACCCAGCCATTTACAAAGTTTATTTGTTAATTAATTGATTTTTACAGGTATATGTCAATTATCTTCAAGGTAAAATAGCAATTGCTTGAGTTCACAGAGTTATAGAAGGATTCAAAGGATAAAAATAGCAAAAAGAAGCTCACTGGTGCGAAAACACCAGTAAGAGCTGTTTTGGGCAATCAACGCCAAAAAGAAGCATCTTCTGGGCATTGAACGCCAGAAAAAAGCACCTTCTGGGTGTTCAACGCCAGATTTACAGCGTCCTGGGCGTTCAGAAAAACGCCCAGTGACAAAGGAGTTTCGGGTGTTCAACGCCAGAAAGAAGCAACAGTTGGGCGTTGAACGCCCAGGAGAAGCTGCACATGGGCGTTAAACGCCCAAAACATGCAGCGTTTGGGCGTTTAACGCCAGGATGGTGGGGAGGAGGTAAATTCGTTTTTACTTCACAATTTTTTAATTTTCTACATTTCAATTCATGATTTCTTGCATAAACATGTTACAAATTCTCATCCTTTAATTCCAAAAATTTTAATCCTAATTTCTAAAAACTCTTTTTCAAAAATATCAAATGTATCTTAATCCATAAACACAAATCTTTTTCCAATCCAATCCAACTCTTTTTCAAATTTTTCAAAACTCAATTATCTTTTAAAATCTTTTTCAAAATAAAAATTCAGATTTATCTTTTTCAAATATCATTCACAACTTTTTAATTTTAAATTATATCTTTTTCTTATCATATTTATCTTTTATAAATCATATCTTCTATCTTATCTTTCTTCAATATTTTCGAAAACCCACCCCCCTCCCTTTAAATCCACATTCGGCCTCCCTC
Source organism: Arachis stenosperma (assembly GCF_014773155.1). Taxonomy (NCBI): domain Eukaryota; kingdom Viridiplantae; phylum Streptophyta; class Magnoliopsida; order Fabales; family Fabaceae; genus Arachis; species Arachis stenosperma. The sequence goes on from NC_080378.1 coordinate 27,238,418, forward strand.
CTCTCATCCACCATTCGACACTAGCTCTCCGTTTATCCCTCTCCTTTCTTTTCTTTTGCTTGAGGACAAGCAAACCTCTAAGTTTGATGTGTTTATCTGTGATCACTAAATCATACCCACTAAGATCATGGCTCCTAAAGGAAAATAACCCACTCCAAGAGGCAAGAGAGAGAGTATTCCAAAACCACTTTAGAATCAAGGGAAGTTCTTAACCAAAGAACATTCAGACCATTACTACAAAATAATGGGTCTAAGATCAGTGATCCCGGAAGTCAAATTCGATCTGAAAGAAGATGAATATCCGGAGATCCAAAAGCAAATTCGAAACAGGAACTGTAAAATCCTAGCTAATTCTGAAACAAAAGTGGGAAGGAATATGGTTTAGGAGTTCTACGCTAATCTGTGGCAAACAGACAGGCAGAGAATATCTAGAACTGTCCTCTATGACTATCGGATCTTGGTCAGAGGAAAGATTGTTCACATCCACCCTGACAAAATCAGCTGAAAGATGACCCAGACTCCTTTAATAAGAGAATGATGAGAACAAACAAGGGCCTGGACAAGATTCTAGAGGATATATGCATCCCTGGAGCCAGGTGGACCACCAGCACCACGGGCGTTCCAAATCAACTCAAGAGAGAAGATCTCAAACCAGTAGCCAGAGGCTGGCTAGACTTCATTGGGCGTTCTATATTGCCCACTAGCAACCGTTCTGAAGTCACTGTTAAAAGAGCAGTGATGATTCACTGCATTATGTTGGGAAAAGAAGTAGAAGTTCATTAGTTAATTTCGTGTGAACTTTACATAATAGCAAACAAGAAATCCAAAGACCCCAAATTGGCTTATCCAAGCCTAATCTCTATGCTATGTAAAGATGCTGGAGTAAAGATGGAAATAACTGAATATATCTCAGTTGAGCGGCCAATCACAAAAATATCAATGGAAAAACAACAAGTGCAGGATGACCCCATCAAAAGGAGAGCACAGGAATTCCTCCTAGAAATCTCTCAATTTGAATACTGGGAGCATCTTGAAGCATCTTTTACCAAGTTGCAAGAAGCTATGGACCAAATAAAAGAAGAACAGAATAATCAAAATAACATGCTTTGCAAATTGCTTAGGGAACAAGAAGAGCAAGGGCATGACTTAAAGGAACTGAAGCGTCAAAAATTATCTCTTGAAGGACCAAGCACCCCACAGACTAGAGGAACATCCACTTTCCAAAATAAAGGTTGTTGAGTTCTAATTTTTGCTTTAACTCTGTGATAGTTGTTATTATAGGAATTTACCTTAGAAGTTATATATAAGTAGTGGTAAATTAGTATATCTATTTTGATTTTATTTTTAATTAAGTTATAATTTATTTTTCTCATCATCATCAAACATAAATAAAATATTAGATTTTTAGAATAAAGAGGCAATTTATATTTTTTGAGTTCTTAATAAGGAAAATTCTAATTAATTATATGTGGTAGCAATACTTTTGTCTTCTGAATGAATGCTTGAACAGTGCATATGTTTTATCTTGAATTTTATGAATGTTAAAATTGTTGGCTCCTGAAAGAATGATGAACAAGAGAAATATTATTGCTAATCTGAAAAATCATGAAATTGATTCTTGAAGCAAGAAAAAGCAGTGAAAAAAAATTACAAGGAATCATTGGATAAAGAAGCAGAAAAAGCCAATAGCCCTTAAAACCAAAAGGCAAGGGTAAAAAGGATCCAAGACTTTAAGCATCAATGGATAGGAGGGCCCAAGGAAATAAATCTAGGCCTAAGCGGCTAAATCAAGCTGTCCCTAACCATGTGCTTGTGGCATGCAGGTTCAAGTGAAAAGCTTGAGACTGAGTGGTTAAAGTCGTGATCCAAGGCAAAAGAGTGTGCTTAAGAACTCTGGACACCTCTAATTGGGGACTTTAGGAAAGCTAAGTCACAATCTGAAAAGATTCACCCAGTTATGTGTCTGTGGCATTTATGTATCCAGTGGTAATACTGGAAAACAAAGTGCTTAGGGCCACGGCCAAGACTCATGAAGTAGCTGTGTTCAAGAATCAACATACTAAACTAGGAGAATCAATAATACTATCTGAATTCTGAGTTCCTATGGATGCCAATCATTCTGAATTTCAAATGATAAAGTGAGATGCCAAAACTGTTTGGAAGCAAAAAAAAAAGCTACTAGCCCCGCTCATCTAATTAGAATCTGAGCTTCACTTAAAACTCTGAGATATTATTGCTTCTTGATTTCTTTTTATCCTATTTTATTTATCTAGTTGCTTGAGGACAAGCAACAGTTTAAGTTTGGTGTTGTGATGAGTGGATATTTTATACGCTTTTTGGGGTAATTTCATGTAAATTTTAGTATGTTTTAGTTAGTTTTTAATAGATTTTTATTAGTTTTTAGGCAAAAATCATATTTCTGGACTTTACTATGAGTTTGTGTATTTTTCTGTGATTTCAGATATTTTCTGGCTGAAATTGAAGGAGCTGAGCAAAAATCTGATTTAGGCTGAAAAAGGACTGCTGATGCTGTTAGATTCTGACCTCCCTGCACTCGGAATGGATTTTTTGGAGCTACAAGAGTCTAATTGGCGCGCTCTCAATTGGATTGAAAAGTAGACATCCAGGGCTTTCCTGCAATATATAATAATCCATACTTTGCACGAAGATAGATGACGTAAACTGGCGTTCAACGCCAGTTCCATGTTGCAGTCTGGCGTTCAGCGCCAGAAACAGGTTACAAGTTGGAGTTCAACGCCAGAAACAGGTTACAACCTGGCTTTCAACTCCAGAAACAGCCCAGGCACGTGAGAAGCTTAAGTCTCAGCCCTAGCACACACCAAGTGGGCCCCAGAAGTGGATTTCTGCACTATCCATCTTAGTTTACTCATTTTTTGTAAACCTAGGTTACTAGTTTAGTATTTAAACAACTTTTAGATACTTATTTTGTATCTCATGACATTTTTAGATCTGAATTTTATACTCTTTGACGGCATGAGTCTCTAAACTCCATTGTTGGGGGTGAGGAGCTCTGCAGCGTCTCGATGAATTAATGCAATTATTTCTGTTTCCCATTCAAACATGCTTGTTCCTACCTAAGATGTTCATTTGCGCCTCACTATGAAGAAGGTGATGATCCATGACACTCATCACCTTCCTCAATCCATGAACGTGTGTCTGACAACCACCTCTGTTCTACATTAGATTGAATGAATATCTATTAGATTCCTTAATCAGAATCTTCGGGGTATAAGCTAGAATTGATGGTGGCATTCATGAGAATCCGGAAAGTCTAAACCTTGTCTGTGGTATTCCGAGTAGGATTCAAGGATTGAATGGCTGTGACGAGCTTCAAACTCGTGAGTGTTGGGCGTAGTGACAGACGCAAAAGGATCAATGGATCTTATTCCGACATGATCGAGAACCAACAGATGATTAGCCGTGCTGTGACAGAGCATTTGGACCATTTTCACTGAGAGGATGGGAAGTAGTCATTGACAACGGTGACACCTTACATACAGCTTGCATGGAAGGGACTTTGCACTTTTGAAAGTGAGGAAGCATTATGTTACAGGAATTCAGAAGACAAAGCATCTCCAAAACTCCAACATATTCTCTATTATTGCATAATAAGTATTCCGAATTTTTCAACATTATTTACAATTTTTATTCCAATTTCGTATTACTTAATCCATGTCCCCTTGTTCATTTGCAATTCAACTAATAATCACAATTGGTATCCTGACTAGGAATAATAAGATAACCATAGCTTGCTTCAAACCAACAATCTCCGTGGGATTCGACCCTTACTCACGTAAGGTATTACTTGGACGACCCAGTGCACTTGCTGGTTAGTTGTGTGGAATTACATAGTGTGAAGTAATTTTCATGCACCAAACTCCATCCATCCTCTAGCCACAGGCTTAAGGTCCAGTCTTCTTAATTGAATCGGCTTGCCTTTTGAATCTCTTTTCCATTGAGCTCCTTCCACACATATGTCCATGAGGACTTGGTCCAACCTTTGATCAAAGTTGACCCTTCTAGTGTAGGGGCGTGCATCTTCTTGCATCATAGGCAAGTTGAATGCCAACCTTACATTCTCCGGACTGAAATCTAAGCATTTTCCCCGAACCATTATAAGATAATTTTTTGGGTTCGGGTTTATACTTTGATCATGGTTCCTAGTGATCCATGCATTGGCATAGAACTCTTAAACCATTAAGATTCCGATTTGTTAAATGGGGTTGGTAAGAACTTCCCAACCTCTTCTTTGGATTTCATGTCGGATCTCCGGATACTCATTTTTCTTGAGCATGAAAGGGACCTCATAGATCACCTTCTTCTTGGCCACAACTTCATAGAAGTGGTCTTGATGGGCTTTTGAGATGAATCTCTCCATCTCTCATGACTCGGAGGTGGAAGATTTTGTCTTCCCTTTCCTCTTTCTAGAGGTTTCTCCGGCCTTAGGTGCCATCAATGGTTATGGAAAAACAAAAAAGCTATGCTTTTACCACATCAAACTTAGAATATTGCTCGTCCTCGAGCAAAAGAAGAGAAAGAATAGAAGAAGAAGAAGAAGAAGAAGAAGAAGAAGAAGAAGAAGATATGGAGGAGAGGGAGAGAGATGTGTATTCGGCCAAGGGGGAGAAGAGAGGGTTGTGTAGTGTGAGAATGAAGAATGATGTAGGGGTTTATATAGTGGAGGGAGAGGGGTTTGTTTTGGCCATTTAGGGTGGGTTTGGGTGGGAAAGAAATTTTAAATTTTGAAGGTAGGTGGGGTTTACGGGGAAGAGAGGATGGATGTGAATGGTGAAGAGGTGATGGGGAAGAGAGATTAAGGTGATTGGTAAAGGGTGTTTGGGAAAGAGTGTTATTGGATTGTGTGAAAGAAGAGAGAAGGTGAGTTGAGATAGGCAGGGATCCTGTGGGGTGGTCCACAGATCCTGAGGTGTCAAGGATTTAACATCCCTGCACCAATTAGGCGTGTAAAACGCCATCTGAGTGCAATCCTGGCGCACCAGACTGCAGCATGTTTCCGGCGTTAAATGCCACTTCCATACTTGTTTTGGGTGTTCAACGCCAGTCTGCAGCATATTTCTGGCGTTGAACGCCAGTTTCATGCTTGTTTCTGGCGTTTAACGCCAGCTCTTCTCAGGGTGTAATCCTGGCATTTAAACACCAGACTGTTGCTTGTTTCAGGCGTTCAACGCCAGATTCATGCTCTGTTCTGGCGTTAAACGCCAGCCAGATGCTCCTTACTGGCGTTTAAACGCCAGTAAGCTCTTCCTCCAGGGTGTGCTGTTTCTTCTGTTTTTTATTCTGTTTTTAATTTTAGTATTTGTTTTGTGAATCCACATGATCATGAACCTAATAAGACATAAAAGAATAATAAAAAATATAGATAAATAAAAATTGGGTTGCCTCCCAATAAGCGCTTCTTTAATGTCAATAGCTTGACAGTGAGCTCTCATGGAGCTTCACATATGTTCAGAGCATTGTTGGGACCTCCCAACACCAAATTTAGAGTTTGAATGTGGGGGTTCAACACCAAACTTAGAGTTTGGTTGTGGCCTCCCAACACCAAACTTAGAGTTTGATTGTGGGGACTCTGTTTGACTCTGTATTGAGAGAAGCTTTTCATGCTTCCTCTCCATGGTTGCAGAGGAAGATCCTTGAGCTTTAAACACCAGGTAGTCCCCATTGATTTGAAGGACTAACTCTCCTCTGTCAACATCAATCACAGCTCCTGCTGTGGCTAGAAAGGGTCTTCCAAGAATAATGGATTCATTCTCATCCTTCCCAGTGTCTAAGATTATGAAATCAGCAGGGATGTAAAGGCCTTTAACATTTACCAACACGTCCTCTACCATTCCATAAGCTTGTCTTATTGACTTGTCTGCCATCTCTAATGAGAATGTGGCAGCCTGTACCTCAAAGATCCCTAGTTTCTCCATTACAGAGAGTGGCATAAGATTTATGCCTGACCCCAGGTCACACAGAGCCTTCTCAAAGGTCATGGTGCCTATGGTACAGGGTATTAAGAATTTACCAGTATCTTATTTCTTTTGAGGTAGAGTTTGCTGAACCCATGTATCTAGTTCACTAATGAGCAAGGGAGGTTCACCCTTCCAAGTCTTATTACCAAACAACTTGGCATTCAGCTTCATGATGGCTCCTAGATATTGAGCAACTTGCTCTTCAGTTACATCTTCATCCTCTTCAGAGGAAGAATAGTTCTCAGAGCTCCTGAATGGAAAAAAGGAGGTTCAATGGAATCTCTATGGTCTCTAGGTGAGCCTCAGATTCCTTAGGTTCCTCAATTTGGAACTCCTTTTTGTTCAGAGGACGTCCTAGGAGGTCTTCCTCACTGGGATTCACGTCCTTATCCTCCTTTGTGCATTCGGCCATATTGATTATATCAATGGTCTTGCACTCTCTTTTTGGATTCTCTTCTGTATTGCTTGGGAGAGTACTAGAAGGAGTTTCAGTAATTTTTTTGCTCAGCTGGCCCACTTGTGCCTCCAAATTTCTAATGGAGGACCTTGTTTCACTCATAAAACTTAAAGTGGCCTTAGGCAGATCAGAGACTATATTTGCTAAGTTAGAGGAGCTCTGCTCAGAATTCTCTGTCTGTTGCTGAGAAGATGATGGGAAAGGTTTACTATTGCTGAGCCTGTTTCTTCCACCATTATTAAAACCTTGTTGAGGCTTTTGCTGATCCTTCCATGAGAAATTTGGATGATTTCTACATGAGGAATTATAGGTGTTCCCATAGGGTTCATCCATGTAATTCACCTCTGCCATTGCAGGGTTCTCAGGATCATAAGCTTCTTCTTCAGAAGATGCCTCTTTAGTACTTTTGGATGCATTTTGCCATCTATTCAGACTTTGAGAAATCATGTTGATTTGCTCAGTCAACATTTTATTCTGAGCCAATATGGCATTTAGAGCATCAATTTCAAGAACTCCTCTCTTCTGAGGTGTCCCATTACTCACAGGATTCCTCTTAGAGGTGTACATGAATTGGTTATTTGCAACCATGTCAATGAGTTCTTGAGCTTCTGCAAGCGTTTTCTTTAGGTGAATGGATCCACCTGCAGAATGGTCCAGTGACATCTTAGAAAACTCAGATAGACCATAATAGAATATATCCAAAATGGTATACTCTGAAAGCATGTCAGAAGGACACCTTTTAGTCATCTGTTTGTATCTTTCCCAAGCTTCATAGAGGGATTCACCATCTTTTTGTTTAAAGGTCTGAACATCCACTCTAAGCTTGCTCAGCTTTTGAGGAGGAAAGAACTTAGCCAAGAAGGACGTGACCAGCTTATCCCAAGAGTCTAGGCTATCTTTAGGTTGTGAGTCCAACCATGTTCTAGCTCTGTCTCTTACAACAAAAGGGAAAAACATGAGCCTGTAGAATTCAGGATCTACTCCATTAGTCTTAACAGTCTCATAGATATGTAAGAATTCAGTTAAAAACTGATAGGGATCTTCTGATGGAAGTCCATAAAACTTGCAGTTATGTTGCATTAGAGCAACTAGTTGAGGTTTCAGCTCAAAATTGTTTGCTCCAATGGAAGGGATTAAGATGCTTCTTCCATCAAATTTGGAAGTAGGTGTAGTATAGTCACCAAGCATCCTCCTTGCATTATTATTTTCGGCTGCTATCTCCTCTTCCTTTTCAAAAATTTCTGTAAGATTGTCTCTGGATTGTTGTAATTTAGCTTCTCTTAGTTTCTTCTTCAGAGTCCTTTCAGGTTCAGGATCTGTTTCAACAAGAATATTCTTGTCCTTTCTCCTGCTCATATAAAAAAGAAGGGAACAGAAAATAATAATAGGAATCCTCTTTACCACAGTAGAGAGATTCCTTTATGTTAGTAGAAGAAGAAAAGAATAGAAGAAGGAAAAGAGGAAAATTCGAACTCAGAGAGGAAGAGGGGGTTCGAATTTTAGGATGAAGAGAAGTGTTAGTAAATGAATGAATAAATAGAAAGGGATGAGAGAGAGGAGTTTTCGAAAATTAACTTAAAATAAAAGAAAAATATTTTTGTTTTTATTTTAAATTAAAGTTAAAATTCTAAAACTAAGAGAAGGAATAAAATCAAAATTAGAATTTGAAATAATTAGTTAATTAAAAGAATTTTGAAAAAGAGGGAGATGATTTTCAAAAATTAGAGAGAGGAAAGTAGTTAGGTAGTTTTGAAAAAGATAAGAAACAAACAAAAAGTCAATTAGTTAGTTGAAAAAGATTTGAAAATCAATTTTGAAAAGATAAGAAGTTAGAAAACATTTTTGAAATCAATTTTGAGAAAGATATGATTTGAAAAAGATATTTTGAAAAGATATGATTGAAAAAGATATTTTGAAAAAGATTTGATTTTTAAAATTAAAATTGATTACTTGACTAACAAGAACCTTTCTTAACAAGAAAGTAACAAACTTCAAATTTTTGAATCAATCACATTAATTGTTAGTAAAGTTTTCAAAATTTTGAAATAAAGATAAGAAAAAGATTCAAAAAAAAATATTTTTAAATTTTCAAAAATCATAAAATAAAAATGAAAAAGATTTGATTTTTGAAAAAGTTTTGAAAAGATAGGATTTTTAAAATTGAAAATTTGGCTTGACTTATAAGAAATATCTAAGTTTTAAAAATTTTTGATTAAGTCAACTCAAATTTTTGAAATTTATGAAAAAAAAGGAAAAGATATATTTTTTATTTTTGAATTTTTAATGAGGAGAGAGAAAAACAACAAAAATGACTCACAACATAAAAATTATGAATCAAAATACATGATGCATGAAAGAACACTATGAGTGTCAAGTTGAACACCAAGAACACTTTGAAGATCAAGATGAACATCAAGACTTATTTTTGAAAAATTTTCAAGAAAAGAAAACATGCAAGACACCAAACTTAGAAATTTTTTAATGCTTAGACACTATGAATGCAAGAATGCATATGAAAAATAACAAAATAGACGTAGGTGTGGATTGGTGGTAATTGAAGTTGATGAAGAAGATGAAGTGCCTTCCAAAGTTACCATAGCTACAGCTTCTATGATACCTAAAGCTGTCGCAACAAATGGATCTTTGATGTATGAAACATGCAAGGTATTGATTATTGAAAGATGGTGCTGCAGTCCTAGTTATATTGATTAACAAATAAAAGTACCACGAGAAGTTTTCTACTTGTGATAAACTAACAGAATTGACCCAGATTGACAACTCATACAATGAACAATTAAAAAACTTGGAGGAAGAAAAACAGCATCAAAAGAAATCGAGAGTAGAATGGATTATAAATCACAATACAACTACTCGAAATTAAAGATCCAAACAAACAAATAAAGAAAAAAAAGAAGAGTGGTGCACGAAATTGTGATCATCAACAATGGCGCCAAAAACTTGGTAGCGCTTTCAAACGTGAATCACACTTTGTCACAACTTCGCACAACTAACCAACAAGTGCACTGGGTCGTCCAAGTAATAAACCTTACGTGAGTAAGGGTCGATCCCACGGAGATTGTTGGTATGAAGCAAGCTATGGTCATTTTGTAGATCTCAGTTAGGCGGATTCAAATGGTTATAATGGTTTTCAAAAATAATAATAAATAAAACATAAAATAAAGATAGAGATACTTATGTAAATCATTAGTGGGAATTTCAGATAAGTGTATGGAGCTGCTTTGTCCCTGTTGAATTTCTGCTTTCCTACTACCTTCCTTCAATCCTTCATACTCCTTTCCATGGTAAGTTGTATGTAGGGCATCACCATTGTCAATGGCTACATCCCATCCTCTCAGTGAAAATGGTCCAAATGCTATGTCACAGCACCGCTAATCATCTGTCGGTTCTCGATCATGTCGAAATAGAATCCATTGATTCTTTTGCGTCAGTCACCACGCCCAACAATCGTGAGTTTGAAGCTCGTCACAGTCATTCAATCCCTGAATCCTACTCGGAATACCACATACTAGGTTTAGACTTTCCAGATTCTCAAGAATGGCCGCCAATAATTCTAGCTTATACCACAAAGATTCTGATTAAGGAATCCAAGAGATATTTGTTCGTTCTGAGGTAGAACGGAAGTGGTTGTCAATCACGTGTTCATAGGTGAGAATGATGATGAGTGTCACGGATCATCACATTCATCATGTTGAAGTGCAACGAATATCTTAGAACAAGAATAAGCTGAATTGAATAGAAAATAGTAGTAATTGCATTAAAACTCGAGGTACAGCAGAGCTCTGCACCCTTAATCTATAGTGTGTAGAAACTCCACCGTTGAAAATACATAAGTGATGGTCTAGGCATGGCCGAATGGCCAGCCCCCATGAATGATCAAAAGACCGAATGGTCTAAAGACTAGCTACTAGTACAATAGTAAAAAGTTCTATTTATACAAAACTAGCTACTAGGGTTATATAGATAAGTGATTGATGCAGAAATTCACTTTCGGGGCCCACTTGGTGTGCGTTTGGACTGAGCTTGAGCTTTACACATGCAGAGGCTTCTCTTGGTGTTAAACACCAAGTTGTAACGTCTGTTTGGCATTTAACTCTGGTTTGTGACGTGTTTCTAGCGTTTTACTCTAGAATGCAGCATGGAACTGGCGTTGAACGCCAGTTTGCGTCATCTAAACTTGAATAAAGTATGGACTATTATATATTGCTGGAAAGATCTGGATGTCTAATTTCCAACTCCACTGAGAGCGCGCCATTTAGAATTCTGTAGCTCCAGAAAATCTATTTTGAGTGCAGGGAGGTCAGAATCCAACAGCATCAGCAGTCCCTTGTCAGCCTGAATCAGATTTTTGCTCAGGTCCCTCAATTTCAGCCAGAAAATACCTGAAATCACAGAAAAACACACAAACTCATAGTAAAGTCCAGAAATGTGAATTTTGCATAAAAACTAATGAAAACATCCCTAAAAGTAGCTAGATCCTACTAAAAACTACCTAAAAACAATGCCAAAAAGCGTATAAATTATTCGCTCATCAAAGAGCTTGTGGCAATTAATAGTGACTCACAGTGAACTCAAGTCAGCTTTGGGCATAGCCTCCAAACCCTAGAAAAGATAGATTACTTGATTATTCCCATTAAAAAAAACTTAAGCACCAGAAAGCAACTAACTAAATCAAATTCTACAGGAACAAATTCTAACAAAAGAAATCAAAGAGATAAACCAAAAGCTTGATAAGGAAATAAGAAAAAATTAAAGGAAGCAGAGATAAAATCACAAAATCAAAAATGAAATCACAAAATCAAAGGCAAAAATGGCGAGGAGCAGAGAATAACAAACGACGCACGGCGAGGAGGGGAGGAACCCTTCGCGACGGTGACGTCACGAGCTCAACTCAGAACTTGGTGCGACGGCAAGGAGAGGAGGAACAATGCGAAGAGGACTGAGTAGAGCTTTCCCAGATGGCGAAGGCACCCAGAGTCTGTCCCCGGTGGCGGCGACAGCACCTTCTACCGGAGGAAGGGATGAGGGTGAAAATGAGTTCATAGGTCAGGAAGAGAATGGAGCTCGATAAAGGTGGTGATAAAATTAAGGTTAACTTAATATTTCTGACGGAAAATTTCAAATTACAAACAGATTTTTCCGTCTGTAATAATTTAATAAAACGCAGCGTTTTGTCTATTTAATTGCATATGGATTTTCCATCTGTAACCATTTTCCACGAAAATAAAATAAATTTTACCGACAGAATTATCGACGGATTCTATTTTCCGTCTGTAATTTGTGCTAATTCATTTTTTTGTTTTCCGACAAAAAATTCCTCTAAAATTTCGTCTGTATTTCAGTGGGATAAAATCCGTCAGAAATATCCGTCTGTAATAACTAGTTTTCTAGTAGTGATATAATAATCTATTGGCCAATAATAAACATTTAAATAGAACTTAGAACTATGGTAATCTAATCTTTATTCTACTGGATTAGAAAATATCGTAAAAAATAAAATTAAAAAACATAAGCTGTTATTAATTAATATATTATAAAACTATATGAGTTAAAAAAAATAATTTTCTAATCATAACAAAGCCGACTAATTAATAAGGAAACACCAAATAAGCTATAAAAACTTCTAATTAGTGGATGATAGAATTGGTATGGAATCAAGTAACCAAAATTTATTAAATGTTGTTCTAATTTATTGTCCACCCAAGTAATTGATTTCTCCCCTTGTTCAATTGGGATTTTGCATATTTGTGAAATAAGTTCAATAAAATTTTCTTGTAGCAGTTCAATATTTTATTAATCATATTTTGTTAGCAATTGACATAATCTAATACATCTCCAATTTTTGGCCTTTTGCTACTAAAAAATAGAATGAAAATTGATGATGTTAGAGTAATATTTAAATAATTTGGCTGATCGGCCGAATCTGATTTATTGTAATTGCATTTTATACTTTTAGAATAAGACAAATTTAAGTGTGATTGAAACTGCTAAGCACGTGTCTTCCTCTAAAAAAACTCTTGACAATTCTGTATATGTGCTGCTTGATGATATTAGAATAATATTCAAAGAATTTGGCTGTGAATCCATCATCACCAGAGGGTGCCTACATGTTAATAGAAAAAATTGTCCTTTTGATTTCTTCCTCAATAGTTGGTCTTGTTTAGTACCCTATTCATTTTAGTAGAAAGATTTGTCATATTATAGGAAGGGTCTTGCAAGTTTTCTGAGGTAAATAAATTCTCCAAGTATCTTTGAACTCGGGCTCTAATCTCTTTTGAAGTAGTGCACCAATTTTCAACTTCATCTTCAAGTTTTCAGATTTTATTCCTTCTCTTCCAGACTTGAGTTTTTAAGTGAAAAAAATTTGGTATTTTAGTCTTTCCATTTCAGCCAATTTACTCTTAAGTTTTTCTTCCAAAATCTATCTTTCCATACATAGGTTTTAGCTAATTCTTCTTCCTACAGCACAATCTGATTTTTATTTACCATTGCTAGATTTTTTTTGAGCACGTGCAAGTGAAGTTTCTATACTCTCCATATCCCTCCTTGAGTTACTTGCTCCTGCGGCTTGTCATTTGACAATTTTAAATTTGTATTTTTTCAACTTATCAAATAATTGAAACATAGGAGAATTGTGTATGCTCTTTTGTCAATTTCTCTAACAATATTATTAATTATCTCCAATCCGCACCATCTCTTTTGAAAACAGAAATGTCTCTTTCTTTTCTATCCACCTTTAACTGAACTCAAAAAGAGAAGTCTATGGTCACTACCATTGTCTTCCAAGTAGATAATTGTTGCCATAGGATATTTCTCCTGTAAAGTGTAATAACCCAAATTTTTGAAACTCTGATTATAAATTATTTATGATCTATTTTATTAGTTTAAACTATTTATTTAGAAGTTATTTTAATAGATATCATCAATTTGATTTTTATGACTATTAAAGTTTAAATTGATTAGGATTATTATATATAATTTTATTGAATGAGTTAATTTATATAATTGAAATTAGAATTTTGGTAATTTACTGAAAAGTAAATGATTTAAATTGAATAATTAATATTTTGAATTCAAATTTTATTTTATAAAAGAAAGATGATTAATTTGATTATTGTAGTTTTAAATTTAAAATAATTATTTGATTTTATTAGTATGTTAATCGATATATTTTTATATGTTCTTAAAATAATTTTTGGTATCATAATTAAATTCTAAATTTATTTTAATCAAAAGTTTTTGTAAAATTTTATACTATTAGTATGTATTTTCCTAATCCTAGAATTAATTACACACACTCAAGACACTCATATCACCAATACACGCGTATCATCTTCTCTTCTCCAACACAAACACACACGCGTTCTTTTCTTCTCCCCCATCACCATGACTCACTCCTAGTGATACTTATCCATTATTCATTCGGCCACACTAGCTCCTTGGTGCACGAATTTGTGATCCGCACAACTAACCAGCAAGTGCACTAGGTCATCCAAGTAATACCTTACGTGAGTAAGGGTCGATCCCACAGAGATTATTGGTTTGAAGCAAGCTATATTTATTTTATTAATCTTAGTCAGGAGGCCAATAAGATTATTTGGATTTAATTGTAAGAAGTCAAAGTGTTTAAAATTATTAGAAAAATAAAAGAGAATCAAATCGTTACTTGGTGTGCAGTAATGAGAAATATGTTGGAGTTTTGGAGATGTTTTGTCCTTTGAATTTCTACTTTTCCTTGAAGTCCTCTTCCCACACGCAGGGTTCCTTCCATGGCAAGCTCTATGTAGGGTGTCACCGTTGTCAATGGCTACCTCCCATCCTCTCAGTGAAAACGTTCCTATGCTCTGTCACAGCACGGCTAATCATCTGTCGGTTCTCAATCAGGTTGGAATAGAATCCATTGATTCTTTTGCGTCTGTCACTAACGCCCAGCCTTCAGGAGTTTGAAGCTCGTCACAGTCATTCAATCCCAGAATCCTACTCGGAATACCACAGACAAGGTTTAGACTTTCCGGATTCTCATGAATGCCGCCATCAATCCGGCTTATACCACGAAGATTCTGATTAAGGAATCTAAGAGATACTCATTCAATCTGATGTAGAACGGAGGTGGTTGCCAGATACACGTTCATGGATTGAGGAAGGTGATGAGTGTCACGGATCATCACCTTCTTCATAATTAAGCGCGAATGAACATCTTAGATAAGAACAAGCGTGTTTGAATGGAAAATAAAGGAATTGTATTAATTCATCGAGACGCTGCAGAGTTCCTCACCCCCAACAATGGAGTTTAGAGACTCATGCCGTCAAAAAGTATGTAATTCAGATCTGAAAATGTCATGAGGTACAAAATAATTCTCTAAAAGTTGTTTAAATAATAAACTTAGTAACCAAGGTTTACAGAATATGAGTAAACTAAGATAATTGGTGCAGAAATCCACTTATGGGGCCCACTTGGTGTGTGCTGGGGCTGAGACTAAAGCTATCCACGAGTAGAGGCTTTTCTTGGAGTTAAACTCCAAGTTATGACGTGTTTTGGGCGTTCAACTCCGGATCATGACGTTTTTCTGGCATTTAACTCCAGACAGCAGCATGTACTTGGCGTTCAACGCCAAGTTACGTTGTCTATCTTCGTGCAAAGTATGGACTATTATATATTGTTGGAAAGCCCTGGATGTCTACTTTCCAACGCCGTTGAGAGCGTGCCAATTGGACTCCTGTAGCTCCAGAAAACCTATTTCGAGTGCAGGGAGGTCAGGATCCAACAGCATCAGCAGTCCTTTTTCAGCCTAAGTCAGATTTTTGCTCAGCTTCCTCAATTTCAGCCAGAAAATACCTGAAATCACAGAAAAATACACACACTCATAGTAAAGTCCAGAAATATGATTTTTGCCTAAAAACTAATAATATTTAACTAAAAACTAATTAAAACATGCTAAAATCTACATGAAATTACCCCCAAAAAGCGTATAAAATATCCGCTCATCACTCCTTCACTCCTCACCACTCATTCTTCTATATAATTCCTTCTTACTTCATGTTGATTCATAAAAACAACACCTAGAAGATAGAAATACAGAGGAGAACTGAGAAGAAGAAAAAGAGAAGAGAAGGGTTGGAGGGGTTAATGTCGCTGCTGCACACGTGGGAGAAGAGGGAGACCATGCTATTGCTGTTGCTGATTGGAGCTGTCGTGCGTGGAGAGAAGAGAGGACGCCGCCAATTTTTCCTAGGAACCACCACCACCGAATCCTAGCTGCTGCTGTCACAGGGAGGAGGGAAGAGCACGTGATGGAGTCAAGTTATTACTACCACGGTCGTCACTCTCCCTGTTGTTGCCGTGGTTATCTCCATCAAGTTTGAGAAGAAACGCGACTAGAGTTACAAATGTGTATGAGAGGAAGAACGTGACGATGGACACCTCTACTGTTATTGCTACCTTGGTTCTACCACTATGACTACAAATTGTAACAATATTGCAGCTGTAAGAGGCATTAGAGCTATTGTTACTACCACTGCTATAGGAGATTGGCGTTGTTATTGTTTCAATTCATGCCGCTACCACTGTCCTCGTTGAGTTGTTAACGCGATATCGAGGTAGGAGATTTATTTTTAAAAGTAAAGATTTTAAATTATGAATGCCAATAAAATTAAATGAGTAACTGCAAATAGTTTATAGTTGTTTTGTGTGAATAATTAATGGAATTGAGTTGATTTGTAGTTGTAATTAGTGATTGATTTGATGATTTAGTATTGTAATTGTTGATGGTCACGTTGTTGAAACTTCGTTGGATAAATCGAAACTATGAACTTATGTTATTGATGATGGAGTATGTATTTACTTGTTGATAATACTGCTAGATTTTCTATTTTATTGATGTAGAAGTTATGCTTGTCTATATATATACTTATTTTTAAGTGAAAGATATGGCTTAATGATAAAGATGTGTTGTTGTTTGAATGATATGTGTGATGAAATATTTAATGATGATGATATTGATGATAAATGCTGTTGAGTTGTGAAAGTATGGATGTTTGCTAGGAACTTTATTAATGATTACTGATGAGATAAAACGAGCTGAGCTCTTGGGGCCTAATTAAGAACACACGAAACATATATTGATTTGAGTCTATTGGGCTATGAAGTAGCTGGAAATATGAACTAATAATGATAAGGAATGAGAATAATTGAATTGGTATAGGTTAGAACATTAGGAGAATCAAAATTGGTTGTTGAATATTAGAAAGTGATGCTGCAGAATTCTTACATAATTTTAGGCAGCAACTTGCCGTGAAAACTGAAAAAAATCTAGACATATTTTTTACATCAAATTATTTTTCTAATAAACTTTAAGATGTTTATATTAGATTGACCCATAAATATTTCAAGAAATTTTTTTAAGTTGGTTGTGGTGGGTCCCCAACTATGTGGTGCCTACAAGTTAAAAACAAAAAAAAATAATAAAAGAAAGGAGAAGTGGCTTGAAACCAACGGAAGAGAGAAGCTCCTTTCATTCTTTTGAAAGAAAGAAAAAATGGGAAAAAGAGTATGCCATTTTGATCCGATTGAACCGATAAACTTGCTCCATTTCTTATAAAATTTTAGTATGTTATTTCTAGTGTAGAGATGAACATTAGAATATATCAATATAACTTGCCAGTTGATGAGCGGATAATTTGTATGCTTTTTGGCATTGTTTTTAGTATGTTTCTAGTATGATCTAGTTAGTTTTTAGTATATTTTTATTAGTTTTTAATTAAAATTCACTTTTCTGGAATTTACTATGAGTTTGTGTGTTTTTCTGTGATTTCAGGTATTTTCTGGCTGAAATTGAGGGATCTGAGCAAAAATCTGATCCAGAGACTGAAAAGGACTGCAGATGCTGTTGGATTCTGACCTCCCTGCACTCGAAGTGGATTTTCTAGAGCTACAGAAGCCCAATTGGCGCGCTCTCAACGGCGTTGGAAAGTAGACATCCTGGGCTTTCCAGAAATATATGATAGTCTATACTTTGCCCAAGATTTGATGGCCCAAACCGGCGTTCAAAGTCACCTCAAGAAATTCCAGCGTTAAACGCCGGAACTGGCACCCAAATGGGAGTTAAACGCCCAAACTGGTATAAAAGCTGGCGTTTAACTCCAAGACAAGTCTCTACACGAAAATGCTTCATTACTCAGCCTAAGCACACACCAAGTGGGCCCGGAAGTGGATTTTTATGTCATTTACTCATCTTTGTACACCCTAGGCTACTAGTTTTCTATAAGTAGGACCTTTTACTATTGTAATAAGGAGAATCTTTTGATCATGTTTTTATGATTGAACCCTCTTTGGGAGGCTGGCCATTCGGCCATGCCTAGACCTTGTTCTTATGTATTTTCAACGGTGGAGTTTCTACACACCATAGATTAAGGTGTGGAGCTCTGCTGTACCTCGAGTATTAATGCAATTACTATTGTTCTTCTATTCAATTCCGCTTGTTCTTTGTCCAAGATATCACTTGTTCTTCAACTTGATGAAGGTGATGATTGACACTCATCATCATTCTCACCTATGAACAAGGTGACTGACAACCATTCTTGTTCTACAAGCATTTGAGGCTTAGTGAATATCTCTTGGATTTCTGATTGCATGATGCATGGTTGATCGCCTGACAAACGAGCCAGCCATTCCGTGAGATCAGAGTCTTCGTGGTATAGGCAAGAACTGATGGCGGCATTCAAGAGAATCCGGAAGGTCTAACCTTGTCTGTGGTATTCTGAGTAGGATTCAATGATTGAATGACTGTGACGTGCTTCAAACTCCTGAGGGCGGGGCGTTAGTGACAGACGCAAAAGAATCACTGGATTCTATTCCGGCCTGATTGAGAACCGACAGATGGTTAGCCTATGCTGTGACAGAGCATCAGGGACGTATTTCCAATGAGAGGATGGGAGGTAGCCATTGACAACGGTGAAACCCTACATGAGCTTGCCATGGAAAGGATTAAGAAGGATTGGATGAAGACAGTAGGAAAGCAGAGAGACGGAAGGGAAGGCATCTTCATACGCTTGTCTGAAGCTCTTACACCAATGATATACATAAGTATCTCTATCTTCATCTTTATGCTTTATTCGTTTATCACTATACCCATTTGAGTCTGCCTGACTGAGATTTACAAGGTGACCATAGCTTGCTTCATACCACCAATCTTCGTGGGATCGACCCTTACTCGCGTAAGGTTTATTACTTGGACGACCCAGTGCACTTGCTGGTTAGTTGTGCGAAGTTGTGTTTATGCAATGGTATTGAGCACCAAGTCTTTGGAGCCATTACTAGGGATTGTTTATGTTTTGAAAAGTATTGATCACAATTTCGTGCACCACCAGTTGTATTATATTCTCTCTTGTCTGATTTGAGATGCCCACTTTTATAGAAGATTTATGTTGATTCCATCAGTTTTGATGATATATTTTGTTGATTGTTGAGATGTACTAGTGCCATTAGAAAGACTAATTGTGTACCCATTATTTTGATAGTGAAAGTTTTTACTAGACTAGGTCTCGTAAATTTTTTCCCTCTTTTGGGGGTTTTCCTATAATAAAATTCTGGTATTTGATTATTTAATTTCTGCCAAATATTTGCTACTTAAGGTATCTTTGGTATTGCCTATTTAATCGCACAGGTTGTGAAAAAATATTTTTGGTACTTCCACCGTTAAACAACAGGTTCTTATTGAACCTCAGTATTCCTAATAGTGGTTTGGGAGATATGATTTTTCAAAGTTTGGTGCTTTGTGTTAAAATTTCTGTTTCCAGTTTTTAAAATTGTGTCTTCCAACTAGTGTAACTTTTGATTTACTTAACATTTTAAGTTGTAACTAAAAGGATTATAAAGTTTTATGTGTTTAGTTTAATTAAGCATAAGTTTCAGGTTCATAACTATTTTGTAGAATTAATAATATTACCTGAAAGGTGTGTTGCTCTCTGAATTTTCAAAAAACTAATTTGTAAAAACAAGGCACCACTTCCATAAGTATTAATTGCACATATGAAGTGATATAAAACTGAAACTTAATTTAAATGAAACTTAGATGAGTTTGGTATGTCTCCAAAAAAAAATCCAAAAGAATCATGTTAAAATTAAATTTTTACCAATTTTTCTATAAAACTTGCTTCTTACTACTTTTCTATAAGGGGAAGATTTTGTTTTTCAAATCAAATTTTTTTTCAAGTTTTCAAAGTTTTTCAAAATCAAATCTTTTTCAAATCATATCTTTTCAATCAAATGTTTTCAAAATTAATTTCTTTCCTTTTTCAAAGATACTTACTAACAATTAATGATTTGATTGAACATCTCAAGATTGTTGCCTTTTCTGTTGAGAAAGGTTTAATGTTTGAATCATATCTTTTCTTGTTAGGCAAGTCATCAATTTTTTTTTTAAAAAAAAAAATCAAATCTTTTTAAAATAATTTTCAAATCATATCTTTTTAAAATTGTTTTCAAATCATATCTTCTCAATCACATCTTTTTTAAAACCAATCATATCTCCTCAACCACATCTTTTTCAAAATAGTTTTCAATCAAATCTTTTTAATTTCTAATTTAAAAATCTTTTTCAAAAATCACTTGATTTCTTTTCCACTTTTATTTTTGAAAATCAATTAGTGTTTTTCAAAAATATTTTCAAAATATTTTAATTAATTTTCGAAAATTACTTCCCTCCTCCTCACATCCTTCTATTTATGGAGTACCACTCCTTCTTAATGCACAATTCGAACCTTATCTAATTAAAGTTCGAATTCTTCTTCTCCTTCTTCTTTCTATTTCTCTTTTCCTCTGACACCTCAAGGAATCTCTATACTGTGACATAGAGGATTCCACATTTTCTTGTTCTCTTCTCTTTCATATGAGCAGGAGCAGAGACAAAGGCATTCTTGTTGAAGCTGACCCTGAACCCGAAAGGACCTTGAAGAGAAAGCTAAGAGAAGCCAAAGCACAACTCTCTTTGGAGGACCTGACCGAATTCTTCAAAGAAGAAGAAGACATGGCAGCCGAAAACAACAATAATACAAACAATGCAAGGAAGGTGCTGGGTGACTTTACTGCACCTACTCCTGATTTTTATGGGAGAAGCATCTCTATCCCTGCCATTAGAGCAAACAACTTTGAGCTTAAGCCTCAATTAGTTTCTCTAATGCAACAGAATTGCAAGTTCCATGGACTTCCAATGGAAGATCCTCATCAGTTCTTAGCTGAATTCTTGCAAATCTGTGACACAGTCAAGACTAATGGGGTAGACCCTGAGGTCTATAGACTGATGCTATTCCCTTTTGCTGTAAGAGACAGAACTAGGATATGGTTGGACTCTCAACCTAAAGAAAGCCTGGACTCTTGGGAAAAGCTAGTCAATGCCTTCTTGGCAAAGTTCTTTCCACCTCAAAGATGGAGCAAGCTTAGAGTGGAAGTCCAAACTTTCAGACAGAAGGATGGAGAATCCCTCTATGAAGCTTGGGAAAGATACAAACAATTAATCAGAAAATGTCCTTCTGATATGCTTTCTGAATGGAGCATCATAGATATTTTCTATGATGGTCTCTCTGAACTATCCAAGATGTCTTTGGATAGCTCTGCTGGAGGATCTCTTCATCTGAAGAAGACGCCTACAGAGGCTCAAGAGCTCATTGAAATGGTTGCAAATAACCAATTCATGTACACTTCTGAAAGGAATCCTGTGAACAATGGGACAAGTCAGAAGAAAGGAGTTCTTGAGATTGATGCTCTGAACGCCATTTTGGCTCAGAACAAGATATTGACTCAACAAGTCAATTTGATTTCTCAAAGTCTGTCTGGAATGCAAAATGCACCAAGCAGTACTAAGGAGGCTTCATCTGAGGAAGAAGCTTATGATCCTGAGAACCCTTCAATGGAAGAGGTGAATTACCTAGGAGAACCCTATGGAAATACCTATAATTCTTCATGGAGAAATCACCCAAATCTCTCATGGAAGAATCAAGAAAGACCTCAACAAGGTCTCAATAATAATGGTGGAAGAAACAGGTTTAACAATGGCAAACCTTTTCCATCATCTTCTCAGCAACAGACAGAGAATTCTAAGCAGAACCCCTCTGACTTAGCAACCATGGTCTCTGATCTAATCAAAAGCACTCAAAGTTTCATGACTGAAACAAGGTCTTCCATTAGGAATTTGGAAGGACAAGTGGGACAGCTGAGCAAGAAAGTTACTGAACTCCCTCCAAGTACTCTTCCAAGCAACACAGAAGAAAATCCAAAAGGAGAGTGCAAAGCCATCAATATGGCCGAATTTGGAGAGGAAGGGGAGGAAGTGAACGCCACTGAGGAAGACCTCAATGGGCGTGCACTAGCCTCCAATGAGTTCCCCAATGAGGAACCATGGGAATCTGAGACTCAACATGAGACCATAGAGATTCCATTGGACTTACTTCTGCCTTTCATGAGCTCTGATGAGTATTCTTCCTCTGAAGAGGATGAGTATGTCACTGAAGAGCAAGTTGCTAAGTACCTTGGAGCAATCATGAAGCTAAATGACAAGTTATTTGGAAATGAGACTTGGGAGAATGAACCTCCTTTGCTCACCAAAGAGCTAGATGACTTGTCTAGGCAGAAATTACCTCAAAAGAGACAAGATCCTGGGAAGTTTTCCATACCTTGTACCATAGGCACCATGACCTTCAAGAAAGCTCTGTGTGACTTAGGGTCAAGTGTAAACCTCATGCCTCTCTCAGTGATGGAGAAGCTAAGGATCTTTGAGGTACAAGCTGCAAAAATCTCACTAGAGATGGCAGACAACTCAAGAAAACAAGCTTATGGACTTGTAGAGAATGTTTTGGTTAAGATTGAAGACCATTACATCCCTACTGATTTCATAATCCTAGAGACTGGGAAGTGCATGGATGAATCCATCATCCTTGGCAGACCCTTCCTAGCCACAGCAAAGGCTGTGATTGATGTTGATGGAGGTGAACTGATCATTCAAGTGAATGAAGAATCCTTTGTGTTTAAGGCTCAAGGATATCCCTCTGTCACCATAGAGATGAAGCATGAAGAGCTTCTCTCAAATCAGAGTCAAGAAGAGCCCCCACAGTCAAACTCTAAGTTTGGTGTTGGGAGGCCACAACCAAACTCTAAGTTTGGTATTGAACCCCCACATTCAAACTCTAAGTTTGGTGTTGGGAGGTTCCAACATTGCTCTGAGTATCTGTGAGGCTCCATGAGAGCTCTCTGTCAAGCTACTGACATTAAAGAAGCGCTTGTTGGGAGGCAACCCAATGATTATATTTTATATATTTCTCTTTGTTATTTTATGTTTTTTGTAGGTTGATGATCATAAGAAGTCACAAAATCCATTAAAAAAGCAAAAACAAAATGAAAAACAGGAAGAAAAATAGCACACCCTGGAGGAAGATGTTGCTGGCGTTCAAACGCCAGAAAGGGGCACCAGACTGGCGTTAAACGCCAGAAAAGGGTAAGAACCTGGCGTTAAACACCAGGAATGGGCATCAGCCCGGCGTTTAACGCCAGAAATGCCTCAAAACGTGATTTTGAGCAATATTTGGTGCAGGGATGACTTTTCCTTGACACCACAGGATCTGTGGACCCCACAGGACCCCACCACCACTCTCTCTCTTCTTCCCCCATTCACCAATCACCTCAACACCTCTTCCCCAAAAACCCTTCCCCTATCAAATCCCATCTTTCTCTTCACCACTCACATCCATCCTTCATAAAACCCCACCAACCTCACCCTTCAAATTCAAACCACTTTCCCTCCCAAACCCACCCATAATGGCCGAACCTCATCTCCTCTCTCTCCTATATAAACCCTTCTTAACCCCTTCATTTTCACACAACCAAAACACCACTTCTCCCCCCTCTTTGGCCGAATACACCACCATCTCCTTCTTCTTCATTTCTTCTTCTCCTCTCTTCTTTCTTCTTTTGCTCGAGGACGAGCAAACATTTTAAGTTTGGTGTGGTAAAAGCGTTGCTTTTTCGTTTTTCCATAACCATTATGGCATCCAAGGCCGGAGAAACCTCTAGAAAGAGGAAAGGGAAGGCAAAAGCTTCCACCTCCGAGTCATGGGAGATGGATAGGTTCATCTCAAGGGTGCATCAAGACCACTTTTATGAAGTTGTGGCCTTGAAGAAGGTGATCCCCGAGGTCCCCTTTTCACTCAAAAAGGGTGAATATCCGGAGATCCGCCATGAGATCCAAAGAAGAGGTTGGGAAGTACTTACCAACCCCATTCAACAAGTTGGAATCTTGATGGTTCAAGAGTTCTATGCCAATGCATGGATCACCAAGAGCCATGATCAAAGTATGAACCCGGATCCAAAGAATTATCTTACTATGGTTCGGGGGAAATACTTGGATTTTAGTCCGGAAAGTGTGAGGGTGGCATTCAACTTGCCTATGATGCAAGGAGATGAACATCCTTACACAAGAAGGGTCAACTTTGATCAAAGGTTGGACCAAGTCCTCACAATCATATGTGAGGAGGGCGCACAATGGAAGAGAGATTCAAGAGGCAAGCCGGTTCAATTGAGAAGGCATGACCTCAAACCCGTGGCTAGAGGATGGTTGGAGTTCATCCAACGCTCAATCATTCCCACTAGCAACCGGTCCGAAGTTACTCTAGACCGGGCCATCATGATTCATAGCATCATGATTGGAGAAGAAGTGGAAGTTCATGAGGTCATAGCCCAAGAACTCTACAAGGTGGCGGACAAGTCTTCCACCTTGGCAAGGTTAGCCTTTCCTCACCTCATTTGTCACCTCTGTTATTCAGTTGGAGTTGACATAGAGGGAGACATCACCATTGATGAGGATAAGCCCATCACCAAGAAAAGGATGGAGCACACAAGAGACCCCTCTCATCATGAGATCCCTGAGATGCCTCAAGGGATGCACTTTCCTCCACAAAACTATTGGGAGCAACTAAACACCTCCCTAGGAGAATTGAGTTCCAACATGGGACAACTAAGGGTGGAGCACCAAGAACACTCCATTCTCCTCCATGAAATAAGAGAAGATCAAAGAATCATGAAAGAGGAGCAACAAAGGCAAGGAAGAGACATTGAGGAGCTCAAGCACTCCATAGGACCTTCAAGAGGAAGGAAGAGCCGCTATCACTAAGGTGGACCCGTTCCTTGATTTCCTTGTTCTTTATTCTTCTGTTTTTCGAATTGTTGTGCCTTATGTTTATCCATGTTTGTGTCTTATGATCATTAGTGTCTTAGTGTCTATGCCTTAAAGTTATGAATGTCCTATGAATCCATCACCTTTCCTAAATAAAAACGTGCTTAATTGAAAAGGAAAAGAATTGCATGAATTTTGAATTTTATAACAGTTTAATTATTTTGATGTGGTGGCAACACTTTTGTTCTCTGAATGTATGCTTGAACAGTGCATATGTCTTTTGAATTTGTGGTTCATGAATGTTGGCTCTTGAAAGAATGATGAAAAAGGAGACATGTTACTGAGGATCTGAAAAATCATAAAAATGATTCTTGAAGCAAGAAAAAAACAGTGAATACAAAAAAAAAGAGAGCAAACGAAAAAAAAAAGAAGGGAGAAAAACGAAAAAAAATTGATGAAAAAAGGAAGAAATAAAGTTGTGATCCAAGGCAATAAGAGTGTGCTTAAGAACCCTGGACACCTCTAATTGGGGACTTTAGCAAAGCTGAGTCACAATCTTAAAAGGTTCACCCAATTATGTGTCTGTAGCATGTATGTATCCGGTGGTAATACTGGAAGACAGAGTGCTTTGGGCCACAGCCAAGACTCAATAAGTAGCTGTGTTCAAGAATCATCATACTTAACTAGGAGAATCAATAACACTATCTAGATTCTGAGTTCCTAAAGAAGCCAATCATTCTGAGTTTCAAAGGATAGAGTGAGATGCCAAAACTGTTCAGAGGCAAAAAGCTAAAAGCCCCGCTCATCTAATTAATACTGATCTTCATAGATGTTTTTGGAGTTCATTGCATATTCTCTTCTTTTTTATCTTATTTGATCTTCAGTTGCTTGGGGACAAGCAACAATTTAAGTTTGGTGTTGTGATGAGCGGATAATTTGTATGCTTTTTGGCATTGTTTTTAGTATGTTTCTAGTATGATCTAGTTAGTTTTTAGTATATTTTTATTAGTTTTTAATTAAAATTCACTTTTCTGGAATTTACTATGAGTTTGTGTGTTTTTCTGTGATTTCAGGTATTTTCTGGCTGAAATTGAGGGATCTGAGCAAAAATCTGATCTAGAGACTGAAAAGGACTGCAGATGCTGTTGGATTCTGACCTCCCTGCACTCGAAGTGGATTTTCTGGAGCTACAGAAGCCCAATTGGCGCGCTCTCAACGGCGTTGGAAAGTAGACATCCTGGGCTTTCCAGCAATATATGATAGTCCATACTTTGCCCAAGATTTGATGGCCCAAACCGGCGTTCAAAGTCACCTCAAGAAATTCCAGCGTTAAACGCCGGAACTGGCACCCAAATGGGAGTTAAACGCCCAAACTGGCATAAAAGCTGGCGTTTAACTCCAAGACAAGTCTCTACACGAAAATGCTTCATTACTCAGCCTAAGCACACACCAAGTGGGCCCGGAAGTGGATTTTTATGTCATTTACTCATCTTTGTACACCCTAGGCTACTAGTTTTCTATAAGTAGGACCTTTTACTATTGTAATAAGGAGAATCTTTTGATCATGTTTTTATGATTGAACCCTCTTTGGGAGGCTGGCCATTCGGCCATGCCTAGACCTTGTTCTTATGTATTTTCAATGGTGGAGTTTCTACACACCATAGATTAAGGTGTGGAGCTCTGCTGTACCTCGAGTATTAATGCAATTACTATTGTTCTTCTATTCAATTTCGCTTGTTCTTTGTCCAAGATATCACTTGTTCTTCAACTTGATAAAGGTGATGATTGACACTCATCATCATTCTCACCTATGAACAAGGTGACTGACAACCATTCTTGTTCTACAAGCATTTGAGGCTTAGTGAATATCTCTTGGATTTCTGATTGCATGATGCATGGTTGATCGCCTGACAACCGAGTGCTCGCCTGACAAACGAGCCAGCCATTCCGTGAGATCAGAGTCTTCGTGGTATAGGCAAGAACTGATGGCGGCATTCAAGAGAATCTGGAAGGTCTAACCTTGTCTGTGGTATTCTGAGTAGGATTCAATGATTGAATAACTGTGACGTGCTTCAAACTCCTGAGGGCGGGGCGTTAGTGACAGACGCAAAAGAATCACTGGATTCTATTCCGGCCTGATTGAGAACCGACAGATGGTTAGCCTATGCTGTGACAGAGCATCAGGGACGTATTTCCAATGAGAGGATGGGAGGTAGCCATTGACAACGGTGAAACCCTACATGAGCTTGCCATGGAAAGGAGTAAGAAGGATTGGATGAAGACAGTAGGAAAGCAGAGAGACGGAAGGGAAGGCATCTTCATACGCTTGTCTGAAGCTCTTACACCAATGATATACATAAGTATCTCTATCTTCATCTTTATGCTTTATTCGTTTATCACTATACCCATTTGAGTCTGCCTGACTGAGATTTACAAGGTGACCATAGCTTGCTTCATACCACCAATCTCCGTGGGATCGACCCTTACTCGCGTAAGGTTTATTACTTGGACGACCCAGTGCACTTGCTGGTTAGTTGTGCGAAGTTGTGTTTATGCCATGGTATTGAGCACCAAGTCTTTGGAGCCATTACTAGGGATTGTTTATGTTTTGAAAAGTATTGATCACAATTTCGTGCACCACCAGTTGTATTATATTCTCTCTTGTCTGATTTGAGATGCCCACTTTTATAGAAGATTTATGTTGATTCCATCAGTTTTGATGATATATTTTGTTGATTGTTGAGATGTACTAGTGCCATTAGAAAGACTAATTGTGTACCCATTATTTTGATAGTGAAAGTTTTTACTAGACTAGGTCTCGTAAATTTTTTCCCTCTTTTGGGGGGTTTTCCTATAATAAAATTCTGGTATTTGATTATTTAATTTCTGCCAAATATTTGCTACTTAAGGTATCTTTGGTATTGCCTATTTAATCGCACAGGTTGTGAAAAAATATTTTTGGTACTTCCACCGTTAAACAACAGGTTCTTATTGAACCTCAGTATTCCTAATAGTGGTTTGGGAGATATGATTTTTCAAAGTTTGGTGCTTTGTGTTAAAATTTCTGTTTCCAGTTTTTAAAATTGTGTCTTCCAACTAGTGTAACTTTTGATTTACTTAACATTTTAAGTTGTAACTAAAAGGATTATAAAGTTTTATGTGTTTAGTTTAATTAAGCATAAGTTTCAGGTTCATAACTATTTTGTAGAATTAATAATATTACCTGAAAGGTGTGTTGCTCTCTGAATTTTCAAAAAACTAATTTGTAAAAACAAGGCACCACTTCCATAAGTATTAATTGCACATATGAAGTGATATAAAACTGAAACTTAATTTAAATGAAACTTAGATGAGTTTGGTATGTCTCCAAAAAAAAATCCAAAAGAATCATGTTAAAATTAAATTTTTACCAATTTTTCTATAAAACTTGCTTCTTACTACTTTTCTGAAATTTTAATGAGCAGGGGCAGAACTTTTAAATTTTGTATAAAATTCAATTTTGATTTGAATGCTATGGAACTAGATTTAAATTAAATCTTAGAATGTATAGTTTGACCCATTAAAAGAGATAGGTCGTGCGCAAATTTTTCGCGATGTAAATCCACATAACAAGACAGCAAGGTGCTATTTCAAAAATTTAGAACAACAGTCTCGGTTTTTCTTCAATAGCTAGAGTTAGACCATCCAAAAAAATATAATTCAAAATTTTTTAGAAATTTTAGTTTGATATGGATGCATGGATATACAGTTTGTACAGTTTCAAGTCTATTTGATATTTTTAGTTTTGAACAGAAAATTGGTCGCCGAAGAGGTATTAGACTAAGTGGAGTTAATAAAATAATTAAGAATATAAGTTACTAATGAAATAATTATGTTAAGATATCGAAATTATAAGAAAGTCCCAAGATGCTAAGAGAAATTCCATCCGAAAAATCATATAAATCGGGCAGAGACCCCAGTTGAAGAAACGTATTGACCGGTAGAGACCCCAGTTAGGAAAAATGTACTAGTTGGGCATAGTTGCTAAGTGGGGACGCCCACTTTAAAGGCAAGTAATATCTGATTGATATGGTTTCACCCATATGGTACCTTGTTTTTCACTAAATGCACATATGTTATAGCAATTATATGATTATGATTTTAGCCTAACTAACACGGGTAAACCCGTGTGGCTTTGGTATCTAACTGACATGGACCTACCCATGTGAACCCGTGCTGACTGATTCAGTGGAGAAATCATATTTTGAATCCGTTCCGGGTAAAGTCAGGCTACGGATAGATAACCAACGCGTGAACTCATGGTTTGCACTAGGGATAGACATGCATTATATTGCTTGCGCATTGCATTTGATTGTGGCTGTTTATTTTATTTTTCTGTGATTGTGTTATTTATCTTGGTGACTTACTTGTGTACTTGATTGGATATTTTGTTGATGCTGTGAACTTAGTAATGTATTAAGGAGAGATATTTGTGTATTGGGTTTGTGTATATTACTTATGTTGCTGATTTACTTAGTTATTGCAGTGATTGAGGAATGTTGTTTGTGGTTAATGAATTGTTAATGTGATTAAGACTTTCTTTCAAGTGTTATATTTTTACAGAGGGGTAAGTTTTATATTTGAGTTTTGTATGAATAATTATTATATATTAATAGTAATCATGTGAGTATATGTTTATTTGATATCTTTGATCTTGAAGTATAAAACAAAATAAAAAGGAATTTTGTTTTCTAAAAACTGTCGACAAGTTAACGTGTAGAGACTCAATATTAAATAGTAAATAAAAAGAAAGTATATTAGTAACGCCTTATTTTTAGTACGATCATGACATGCTAAAAGTTGGGTCGTTGCACAAAATCAGCGAGAGTAAACCCTTATCTATCCTTTTCCTGGCAAATCTCTCTCGACAACTTTTATTTCACTTTGTGAATTTGAACCAATGTAATCCATATCAACTAATAGAGCTCTATTAAAAAAATTCAAGAAATTATAGATTGTTTGTGGAGATTTTTCTTGCCTCCATGCTTCTCATAAGTTTGGATTGCGTTAAAATCTCCAATTATTAAATGCATGTCCCCAAATGTACCAGTCAACTCCAATAGTTTCTCATATTGCCTATTTTGATTTAGCTTAATCATGTGGAGATGCACTTCCATTATCTTCTAGGTAATTTGTCTTTCCTGATCTGTCACAAAAAAAAATGAATAAAGTATTATACACATCGTCTAACTTCCACTTCAACTTTCTCCTTCTATATAATAGCTCGTCTCCCTACTGTTCCTATTAATCCACACAAAAACATGCATTGTAACCACATTTGTTCAAGTGATTTGTCACAAATGAGGTAGTTTTTGGTTTCACATAAGAAAACCACCTTGGGGGATTGGAAAACTCGAATCCCTTTGATGTGGTGAACTATTAGGAATTTTTTCAAACTCCGACAATTTCACGCCATCATCTTCAAAACTCCGTGGGTGCCTTTAAATGGTTGAAACCCACACTCGCTTCAGTTTTTTGCTCTCCTCTTGTTTCTTCTTCCATGTCATTCATCCTTTTCTCCAAAGCTTCTGTGGTTCATTTAACACTAACCATTTTACTAGTACTCTCACCTATTCCTCCTTTTCTTGCAAGATGTTTCAATTTTTGTCTTTTGTTACTGTCTTTTCCTATTGCCTTATTGCTTTCCAATTAAAAACTTTCAAATATTCCAAACTATTAAAAATCTATTAAGATTTTAGGGGTGTTTGTGTAATGTGGGTTAGGTTGTGTGCTTTGGTGTTGGGTGGTGTTTAGGTTATTAGTTTTATGTTGAATTTGGTATTGTGATCGGAGTGGTGAGTAAAGTGATATATTTTGACTATGAAGATATACTGGTTGTGTGGAGTTTAAGTTAATTGTGTTTGCTGGTTGATCTTAGGTTGAAAGTTTTAGTTGAAACTGGGTTATGTTATTGTTGTTATATTGCAATGGGGTATTTGGGTGGGATGTGTAAAGTGTGTAGTTCTGGTAGTGGGCATATGCAGCCTGTTTTGGCATTATTTTGGTCATATGAGCTTGGTTGTGAATGGTAGTGTGTGTAGTTTTGATTTAGAATAGTATTAGATTGGTCTCCAACAAAAAGTTGTAAGAAAGATTTTAATAGGCTAAAAAGTGTAGGCTTCTTTCTTGTGTGAGTAACTCCTCCCTCCAATCCTCCAAAATTAAGGTTGTTGTTCTCCTTTGAATCCTCCACTTTTCATCCTATTTCATCTGCCTTTTGATTCGTATTCTATCTCAACTCTGACTATTGTTGATCCCTCGAATCCTCTAAGAATTTATTGTAGTTTCTGGACTCATGACCGATGAAGTCATAATAATTGCAATATAGACTCAAGAATTCATATCTCACATTGATTGATTGATTAAGCATTTTAGTAACATTAAACTCAATCTTTACTTTCATTATCTGATCATCTCCTCCTCTCACATTAACAGCCATTACCTCCAAGATCTTCCCAATCTTTTCTCTGATCTTCTTCGCAACCTTAGTAGTTTTGTACAATTCAAGTAATCCATACGGCTAATCTCTATAATTGAATGATGGTGTAATCTTCATTCACTATATTCATATTCGTCTTCTATCACCTTAGATGAATCACATATTATTTAAGTAATCATGGTGAACCCCTTTCAATTTTAATCATGTCAACTTTATTATTACAAAAGAATTAGTAGATATTCTCACCGTAGTATTTGATTCTTAATCCATCTGGATGATTCCAAATCGCATCAAAAGCTGCCTCCATTGTTTCCAAATTAAACTCCCTGTCCGTCGTTAATTTTTCAACCAAACTTTTATTGCAATTTTCAATTCTCCATCACATATCTTTCTCTTCTAAGACTACTATGTCCTCCTCCTCAACCCCTGGTAGATCAGGTGTTTGATTCAAACACTCTCTTTTTATGACCATTTTTCAATAAAATGTGCACTGCTCCTTTGAGATTACAAACTAAATCACACAATGTAGTTCTAGTCATGTTGCAAAGGACAAATTTAAAAACATTCAATTGAGATATGAAATACTATTAGAGTTCAAAATCTTCACAGAGCATATAGTAATCCTAGGCGGATACAAGTTTTATTAAAGTTTTCTTTCTAACACTAAACCTGCATTGATGTGCATCATAAATATGCATATATATAATATTCATATCTTTCATGAACCCAATTGTATTTGATTATATTGAGAACAATTTGATAACTAGTTGTCCATTTTTCTTCTATACAAACTATAAATAATTAAACATTGGCGACGCACTCTTTATTTCTAAGCAAAATTACTTTTGGCATAATAACAGAAACAAATAAACAGGGAATTATATGGAATTATATGAATCAACAAGTGTAATAATCCATGTCATGTACGTGATAAAACTAAAATTATAATTTTAAACTGTTTTGTTAAAATTAATTTGAATTATAATCATTTTATTAATAAAAAAAATAACATATCATGCATTATTCGTTTTTTCTTAATTTGGTGTTAAGTCTATCAACTCTAATATAGTTATTAATCGTTTTTATTAATATAGTCTAATGGCGAACACATGACGGCGCGACAAGTCTATTCTTTATGTCATTGTTTGTGGGTTTAGTTGTAACAGGTAGCAGTTAGACCCCAATTATGATGAGTTTCATGATCCTAGTTAGGAGAAGAGGAAAATTGCTACGTAAATTTATAAAAGTAGGTGAGGTAGTTAAATGGGTGGGTTAGAGAGTTCTTTGCTGTGATTGTATTCGGAGCTGGGTTAAATGGGTTATGCCAGTGTTTGTGTTTATAATATCTATTTAGTTTAATTTTTATTTTTCATCATATGTTACGGTGAATTTTAAAATATTTATTTAATACACCATATGCTAATACTAAGAGTATTTTTTAAAAAGATATATACGTAAAAATAGATATAATATGATTATAGATATAATATAAACAAATATATTAAATAAAATGTCAAACCAATATGCTTACCAATGTATTTGTTAAGTTTTGCAAATTAGAGAATAAATATGTATTTGGTTGCTTGGTGATCATGTAGATAATTAAGTATTTGGGTTGCAAATTGATCCCACAGTATGCACCTTATTTTTTCCTCATTTCTAAATAAAAGTGGAAATTAAGAGAAATAAGTAGTAATATATCATGAAAAAAGATAAAAGATTTTGCATATGAATAGATTGTTTATTTGTTTGTTTCAATATATCAGCATTGCATGAGCAAAAAAAATCGAAATGATTGTCAGAAATTTTACGATCATCGATCGTATTTACTATACATGACTCCTTCTTAAAAGTTATTCTACACACTATGCAGTTGGAGATAAATTTCGCTTGATTCCTCAATCACAACATTTGAGAAGACATAGACCTTCTTTTTGATCAGTTTATTCTCAAACATCTTTGTTAAATAACTCTTGATTGAACAATGAATTTTATCACAATGTAAAACAAATTAAATATAAAAGCTATTAGCACTTATAAAGCTATTAAAAATATTTATAAATTGGACCTAATATCACTTAAAAGAATCATGAAAAATAATCAACTAACCTTAACATCCATTAGAACCATTTCTATGTAAGCCGTCTTGCTTTTGTCAAATTTGGATGAGACTTTTCATAACCTTATAACTCTTGCCTTTATTTTCCAAATTTTTTCATCACATAATCTACCATAGGTAATACTATTGATAGAATCGTAGTTAGTAGCCATTAGGTATGAAAAATGAAAAATAGAAGAGAAACTATGTCTAAATTATGAATCCTCAAAATGATAAATAATTGTAAAACATTACTATTACTCACTGCATATACACACACACACTAACTGTACACGACAATAATTAGGCAATATTTCCAATGGAGATACTTACTACAATTAGGTAAAAATTATGCCATTATATTTTATTAACCTTTATAACTAAATCAATGGAGATACTTGCTCAGTATATATATTATTTAAATAGTTAAAGAAGAGAAAAAAGATATAATATTAAATAAATAAATAATTGTCAAATAATATAGAGTAAAAATTTTGTATTCTATAAAGAAAAATATAATCTCTAATGTATTTATTATATAAAATAAGTAAGTTAAACTTATTATCAAAATTTAAACACAACTAAAAATATTATTGGACGTGTAAAACTTTTTACAAATATTATTGTTGATTTACTCAGACCCAACTATTAATTATTTTATTATTTATTTACAATAATTTTACATAGGTGATTAAAATAATTGTTATATAAAAAATAATATTTATTATTTGCAGTTTTTTTAACTAATTATCTTTTTCCTTAGTTATACTGAGAGCAAATAAAAACAATTTAAAAATTGAAAAAAGAAAGAAACTTCATATTCAAAAATTTAAAAATATCATATTAAAAAAGAATAGTCGTAATATATAAATTGAGACAATAATTTAAATTTAAATTAATCTAAAAATAATTTAATCAAATACCAATATTAGAACTAAATTACTTAAATAATATTTAATATATTCTAGTCCTTAGATACATATAGATTAGAGTCATTCTCGTAACGATAACCAACTGAATCAACATCATAAGTTCGAACATTTAGAATTCGTGCAAATTCAGACCATTTCTTTATTAAATAAGCTTCATCTTTTTCTATCCATGCAATACGGCAAGGTATAGAATTGCCAAACTGAGAAACTAAATTGACCTTTATTCCCTTTAATGGCATTGCATTGATATAAAAGAAGGCTGGTAATTTCTAAAAAAATTACAATATGTTATAAAATTATTTTAATTACGAAAAATTTAAAATAAGAAAATTTGAATATATTACCAATCGTTGAAATTGCATCTCCGAGTTTGACACGAATTAACCAAAATTGAACTTAAATTGAGAAAATTCAATTTCATTATGTGCTCCACTTCGAAGATTTTTGGATAGACGTAGAAAGTATGGAGGGATGGAACTTAAACTTAGCCTAAAAAGCTCTGTAAAAACAATCTCTCAATAAAAAATTGAGCTCCTCCCAAAGAAAACTAACTTTACACACATTCCATTAGATTGGTCATAATATGTGAGTAGATCTAACATACCTTCGATAAAATAGAGTTTACTGCCCCTTCGTTGGATGCTTACATCCATGTAATTAGAACCCAAATTAGTAAATATAACTTGAGATGATATCTGATGGATGTGGTGCATTGTAAATGATTGCGGCAAAAGACAATCGCACTGGAACATTAGACGAAAAGAATAAGTTGGAGTAAGAATAATGTTTAAATTATCAAAAGAATAATATAATAGAATGAGTATATACAAAATACTATAAAAAATTATAAATTGTACCTTAAAAGGATCAACTTCGATGAAAAACGAAGAATACATTCTTATTCTATATATAAAGTAGTCAAGGAAGAATAATAAATTAAAAAAAAAGAGTTGACTCTCAGATCTAGACTCACGGATCACAAAAAAACACTATATATAACTTTTATTAGAACAAAAATAATTATATAAATTAATTATTATTAAGTTAATTTTTTATTATTTACGTTATATATCATATATTTGCCGTGATTACATAAGCCATTATCATATTATATACATTTTCTCATGATTAGAATTATAAATTTTTGTTTTAATTTTTTAAGGTAGTATCAATATCAACTTGCCAGAAATTACGATTAATTTAAAATTATATTACAATGATTAAAAATTAAAATTATTGATAATTAACATAATTATGTATTAAATGCTGATTTGATGTATAATTATAAAAAAAATTATTGATAATTAATATAATTATGTATTAAATGTAAATTTGATGTATAATGATTGACAATTAACATAATTATGTAAAAAATAAAACATAACAACTAAAATTAAATTTTGTTAACTAATTTAAGCTAGTTAGACTATGTTTGGTAATTATTTTAGCATTTAATTATTGCTATCTATTATTATTATTATTGTTATTATTATTATTATTTATTATTATTATTATTATTATTATTATTATTATTATTATAAATGGGTCACTATTAACGTAACAATTTACCCTAATAAAATTATTGCACAATGAATGAGAATTAGAATTGTATCAATATAATTAAAATGATTAACAATATTTCTAATTGATAATTAGTTTAATAATTCATTAAATATTGATTTTATATAATTATAATAAAGATATTTTTAAATTAGTATAATCATGTATTATTCACTAAATATTAATTGTAATATAATTGTAATATTGTAATACAATTATAATAAAGTTATTTTTCTAATATAAATTTAGAAGCGAGAATAGTACTTTTATTTTGGAGGAAAAATAAATTTATGAAGAATTAACACCTCACTTTCATTAGTTGATAATGCATTAAATATTGATTTTATATAATTATAATAAAGATATTTTTCTAAATTAGTATAATCATGCATTATTCATTTAATGCTAATTATAATATAATTATAATAAAGATATTTTTCTAAAATAAATTTAGAAGAGAGAATAGTATTTTTATTTTGGAGGAAAAAATAGTTGAGGAGGAATTGACACTCACTTTAATTAGTTAGGAGAAAATCCAGTTTTAGTTTATTAAGTAGATCATAATATAATTAGAATGAATAAAAATATCGATAGTTGATAATTAGTTTAATAATGCAATTGAATATTGATTTGATGTAATTATAATGCAGATATTTTTTAAAATAATATAATTATGTATTATTCATGAGCTAATTGTAATATAGTTAGAATAAATTTATTTGGGAGAAAAAAAATTCATGTATAATCTTCATAAATTATAGTAATTTTTTTATTTATGTATATGTATATATTAATTTTGTTAAATAATTCTAAATATTTCTTTATTTATACATACATATATATTAATTATACATAAAAATATTTAAATCACATATATTAAATATTTTTTTGTTATGATTATTTTCTTATATATATATATATAAATTATTGTGGAATAATTTTTTATGTTTTATATTCATATATAGTCTCCAATTCCAACCCCATTCATATGCAAATTGTATACAACTTTTTTTAATAGAGCAATTTTAATTTTTTGTTTTACTTTCTTTTACTTACATTTTTTTCTTTTAAATAGTGATATTTTAAGTTTTCCTTTTCTATTTTGTTTTAATTACACTTTTATTAAGAATTATATTACTAATCTAAAATACAAAAGAGAAATAAAGATGATATATATATCCAAGAAAGAAAATAAACTTAAATATCAGAAAAAAAAAACTTTATATTAAAACATTTAAAAATAACATATCCAAGAAAAATAGTCGTAATATATAAATTGAGACAACAATTTAAATTTCTCTAAAATTAATTTAATCAGATACTAATATTAAAACTAAATTACTTAAATAATATTTAATTTATTCTATCCCTTAGACACGTATAGATTAGACTCATTCTCGTAACGACAACCAACTGAAACAACATAGTAAATTCGAACATTTTGAATTCGTGCAAATTCAAACCATCCCATGTTAAATAAGTTTCATCATTTGCTATCCATGCAATGTAGCAAGGTATAGAATTGCCACACCGAGAAACTAAACTGACCCTTATTTTTTTCAATGGCATTGCATTGATGCAAAAGAAGGCCGGTAATTTCTGAAAAAAATCACAATATGTTATGAAATTATTTTAATAACGAAAAGGTTAAAATAAAAAATTTTAAATATATTACTAATCGTTGAAATTGCATCTCAGAGTTTGACACGAATTTACCAAAACTGAACTTAAATTGAGGGAATTCAATCTCATTATGTGTTCCACTTCGAAGATTTTTCAACAGACATAGAAAGCATGGAGGAGATAAAACTTAAACTTGACCTATAAAGTTCCGTGGAAACAATTCCTCAATAAAAAATCGAACTCCTCCCAAGAAAACTAATTTTACCCATATTCCATTAGGTTGGTCATAATATGTGAGTAGATCCAACTATCTTTTGGTAAAATAGAGTTTACTGCCCCTTTTCTGGACGCTTACATCCATGTAGTTAGAACGCGAATCAGTGAATACAACTTGATAAAGTATTTCATGGATGTGATGCATTATAAATGATTGCGGCAAAAAACAATCGCATTGGAACGTTAGACGAAAAGAATAAGTTAGAATAAAAACAATCATAAATTATCAAAAGAATAATATGATAGAATGAGTATATAAAAAATACTATAAAAATTATAAATTGTACCTTAAAAGGATCAACTTCGATGAAAAATAAAAAATAAATTTTTATTCTATGAAGTAGTAAAAAAATTTTTTTTTTTAAAATGAGTTGACTCTCAGATCTAGACTCATGTACCACAAAATATATATATATATATATATATATATATATATATATATACTTTATTATAACAAAAATAATATGTAAATTAATTATTATTAAGGTCATTTTTTGTTATTTACATTAGTTATGCATCATATATTTGTTTTGTTAAAATTATATGACTTTTTAATATCATGATTAGAATCGTTATTTTTTTATCATGAATAGAATATTTCGGGCCAACTTCATATCATTATTATATCATATTATTATTATTATAAATAGGTCACCATTAAAGTAATAATTTGCCATTAATAAAATTATTAAATAATAAATGAGAATTAGAATTGTATCAATATAATTAAATCAATATAATTAAAATGATTAAAAATATTTTCGAGTAATAATTAGTTTAATAATACATTAAATATTAATTTTATATAATTATAATAAAAATATTTTTCTAAATTAGTACAATTATGCATTATTCATTAAATACTAATTGTAATATTATAATATAATTATAATAAAGATATTTTTTAACTTTAGAAGAGAAATATAAATTGGTTATTATTAAATTATTTTTATATTATTTACATTATACATCATATATTTGTTTTGTTAATATCATAAGATTTTATCATAATTTTTTTTATCATGATTAGAATAACCAATGCCATTATATATCATATTATTATTATTATTATTATTATTATTATTATTATTATTATTATTATTATTATTATTATTATTATTAAAAATATTTTTGATTGATAATTGATAATAAGTAGTTTAATAATGTATTAAATATTAATTTTATATAATTAGAATAATGATATTTTTCTAAACTAGTATAATTATGCATTATTCATTAAATACTAATTATAATATAATTATCATAAAAATATTTTTCTAAAATAAATTTAGAAGAGAGAATAGTACATTTATTTAAAAAAAATGAATTCATAAAAAATTGATATATCACTTTCATTAGTTAAGAAAAAATTTAATTTTAATATATTAAGTAAATAAATAGATAGGTCACTATATATTAATCACTACAAGAAATATCAACATTGTCGATAAAAATATTAAAATGAAAAAAAAAAACTAAATTTAAAAATTATTAGAAGCATTGGATTTTTCTTATCGTATAATGTTGCAATAACCAAATAGCGAAAGGTTGTAAACTTTATACTAACCATAAGGGGAAAAAAGAATAAAAGTCACTACCACAAAATAGGGTTTAGCCACAATTATTTTTGTCACGAAAATTCTCAGCGTTCAAGAATTTAGCAATTTGTCACAAATACTATCATCATTATTTTCTCTTTTAATATGTAAATTATCGAATTATTTACTCTTTTATTAGACATTATTTAATTGTAATTAATTAGTTAAGCATAGCTCACATTTTTGTCGGCTTAGGAAGCACCTTTACAAGAAATAGCAATTTGCTGCCAAATTCTGAAGCGAATTGAACACCGTTTTAGCTTTTTCAATGTTATTGACATGTAATCCAATGACTTTTTTAAAGTTAAGGAATCTTGTGTTAAAAAATGATTAGTTAATTTTGTTCTTTATTTAAAAAAAAAAACAAACTAAAAAGAATGTACGAGTCAAATACCGCATACAACTGAAGGCCTCTTGGGTTTTAATTCTACTTTATTCACTAACTCTTTTTTTTTCCGTCCCTTCTCCTTCAAACTCTTCATTTACCAAACACATCTTTATATTGTTGTCTTTGCCTCTTTGATGAGTACAATGTTTCATAATAGAAGATAAAGAGATATTAAGGTTGTGCTTATTAGAACGAAGGATAAATTATAAACAAAAAGACATTAATGCCCTTTTTATGGTACATTGAAAAAGTAAGCATATTAGTTGAAATTGGCTATAAAAATAGCTTCTTAATTGAACTCTTCTTTTATAACAATAATTAGGAATTTTATATAACCAACATGAATTTAATTTGCTCCCATGTGAATTTATCACCCATCTGGGTAAGGTAGTGCTATTATTTTATATACATTAGTTTTATTCTTATCGGTTTTATATAACCAACATGAATTTAATTCCTTTACAAGCAAGTTGATATAATTGTTACTCAATACAATTTTTCTTCAAACAGTAGAAACCTTTTTGTCATTTTGAAATTATTGGATCAGTATTTTTATTCTTATCGGTTTTCTTTTTTTGCAGCTTGTAAACTTCCTCGCACCCCTAATGTGAATGACATAATGAAGAATTATTTTGATTACAGATTGAAGAAATGTAGCTTGTAAGTTCACGCTGAAGCACCCACCATTAAGCATTATCTTTAAACATTTTCTGTTGGAAATTAGAGTGTATGGTGAATTATTTTGATTATTATTTCAGAATAATTTTGGTGGAAAATGGGTAGGTTGAGAAGTTTAGATTGGTAGCTTTTGGTTTTTAACATGGTATTCAACACTACTACTACAAATAATTTCAGTGGCATTGTAGCTTATAGGCCTTTAAGTTTATTACCATGAAATTGAAAGTATGGTGTTGGTGTAATCTTTTGAAGCCTTCTTCTCTTGTTGTCACAATTCCTAGTTGACATGGACAAACATTTGTCATATCTCATCCATGGGTATTTAAAGGAAGGTAATTCATTAAGTCTGCAAAATTGTAACAATAAATCTTTCTCTAAGTGTTGTTTATGTATGTTCAACTTTAATTTGTGGAAAATGGGAATTGTTTCTTTCATTAACTGTTCTGTTTTTTTTGTTTATCAGTGCCTTGTATTAACTCCATCTTATGAAGGCAGAGAAAGCTAGAAGATACATTCCAAAAGAATTCAAATAGGTTGAAGCTTTTGGGTAGGTCCAATATTGTAATTTCCTCTCTTTAGATTATAAATGCAGCAATTCTTTTATGGGTTTGAGTCTTTAGATTATAAATGCAGCAATTCTATTTTCAAAGTCTTCAATACATTTTCTGCTTTGTTTCTAGCTAAAGGAAGTTGTGAAATTTTGGACCTCAAGTAGCTGAACTTGCTTCAATTACATTTTGTTTTATTCCTATTAGCATAATGCTGATGAATTTTTATAGTAGAATGTGAACCTGGTTTAATTTAGAATTGTTAATACATGCATAAATTAGATTATTTCTTATAATATTTTTATATATATCGTTTTAGTTGGTTCAATTTGTTCTTGATATTTTGCTGCAGGCTAGTATTGGAATGGATAACTTGAACGCTTAATGCACAAAGTGGAGCAGTTTTAGGTTGATTATGATATTTTACTAAGTATTTAGGTTGATGATAATCTCTATTAGTGTAATTTGATATATTATGAGCAGTTCTAACTTGTATTGTTTCTGTATTTTTCTTCGATTTTTAGTTTTGGAATTTGAACTCAAGATTTATTTTGTACTTGAGTATTAGTTTTTAATGTATAAAACAATTATAGTAAATTATATATGTCACTAACTATTGTTTGATTTGTCTTGTAATAAAAATTGCATACTATATTTGTAGGTTTGGTAATAAAAAGGATTGAAAATTTATAGTGTAGCAATGAAGATCAAGTAAGGAAAAGAATTTTTTTTTTTAATTTAACAAGGCTTTTGCCACGCTTTTAAAGCGTGGCTGTATATCTTGCTATGGCCACGCTTTAAAAGTGTGGTCGTATCTCTCCTTATCGCCACGTTTTAAAAGCGTGGCCATATCTCTCCCTATCGCCACGCTTCATAAGCGTGGCCGTATCTCTTCCTATCGCTACGCTTCAAAAGCGTGGCCATATCTCCCGTATGGCCACGCTTTAAAAGCGTGGCCATATCTCCCATATACGGCCACGCTTTAACGGGTGGCTAGTTGTAAAAAGCGTGGCAAAAGAAAAAGCGTGGCGATAGGTCACCAAAAGCGTGGCGATAGAGCAACCGCCACCCTTTGATAGGTCACCCTTTCAAAAGCGTGGCAGTAGCTCAAAAAGCGTGGCAAAAAGCTATCGCCACGCTTTTTCCAGCTTTTCGCCACGCTTTAAAAGCGTGGCAATAGACGTGTTTTCTTGTAGTGATAACAATAAAAATTTGAATAAAATATTCAAAGCTTTTAGTGTGCATGCAAATTCTGTATTTTTTGTTTATTACAAGTTTAATCACCCGTGCTATGCACGTGATAAGATTGAAATTATGATTTTAAATTATTATGTTAAATTTCATTTTAATTATAATAATTTAATTAATAAAAAATAATTTGTATGAGTTATTTTTCTTTTCTTAATATAGTGTTAATTGTATTAACTATAAAATAGTTATTTAATCTACTTTTTTCAATAAATCAGGCATATATACTCAATATGACCATAAATAATCTAGTAATACTTAAATCTACCAACAAAGTTTTATATGTTGGTATACTGTGAAGTAAGAAAATATCAAAATCAACTCAAAATGAAGAATAAATTAATAGAGAATCCTAATGCAGAAAATTTTGTAATAAACAATAAATAATTTAAACCTACTGAATAACAATTCAATGCTATCCTTTGATACCTGCAAAATATATACATGAAACAACACTGTATCAATGTTTGTATATAAAATTATATGATTAACGTAATTATAAAATTATTTGTCAAGAGAATAAAATTATACGAATTTTTATGATAATTTTAATATTCTCAAACTATTAATGTACAATAAGAATTCATCTATTAGTCCCTAGAATTTCTAAATTTTGTAAGTGATAGTAATAAATTTTAATAAATAAATAGATTTAGTAAGACATTTTGTTATTACCTTTTTATTATAGGCTCTCAAAAACTTCTCTATATACCACATTCATCATGCAATAATTTCCAAGTGTATTAACCCGTGCCATGCATGTGATAAAATTAAAATTATAATTTTAAATTATTTTATTAAGATTAATTTAAATTATAATAATTTGATTAATAAAAATATAACATGTTATGTATTATTTGTTTTTTCTTAAGCTAGTGTTAAATATATTAACTCTAAATAGTTATTAATTGGTTTTAGTAATCTACTTTCTTCAATAAATCAACCATATATACTCAATGTGACCATAAATAACTTAATAATACTTAGACCCACCAACAAATTTTTATATGTTGTTTTACTGTCAAATAAGAACATATCAAAATTAGCTCAAAATACATAATAAATTATTAGAGAATTCTAATGCACAAAATTCTCTAATAAATAATGAATAATTTAAATCTACTAAAAAATAACTCAACACTTTTCTTTGATACTTGCAAAACATATACCTAAAATAATATTATATCAATGTTAGTATATAGTTTTACAATCATCGACCATATTTACTATACGTGACTCCTTCTTAAAAGTTATTATATACACATGTGCAGTCGGAAGATAAATTACTGGACTTTATTTTATTTTTATAAATTATTATAATTATGCATTATTCATTAAATACTAATTGTAATATTGTAATATAATTATAATAAAGATATTTTTCTAAAATAAATTTAGAAGAGAGAATAGTACTTTCATTTCGGAGGGAAAATGAGTTCATGAGGAATTGACACCTCAATTTTATTAGTTGATAATGTATTAAATAATGATTTTATATAATTATAATAAAAATATTTCTCTAAATTAGTATAATCATGCATTATTCGTTAAATGTAAATCGTAATATAATTATAATAAATATATTTTTTTAAAATAAATTTAGAAAAAAATAGTGATTTCATTTTAGAGAAAAAATAAATTCATGAGGAATTAACACCTCACTTTTATTAGTTGAAAAAAAATCCAATTTTAGTATA
This sequence comes from Arachis stenosperma, assembly GCF_014773155.1. Classification (NCBI taxonomy): domain Eukaryota; kingdom Viridiplantae; phylum Streptophyta; class Magnoliopsida; order Fabales; family Fabaceae; genus Arachis; species Arachis stenosperma. The sequence goes on from NC_080378.1 coordinate 27,282,171, forward strand.
TTTTGTCATTATTATACGTTTTTCTCTAATCATATATCCACTGTTTTCTTTTCTTTGTTTCAGCATTTTGAACCTGGGTTTAATTTCTCGTAGTTCTCACTTCTCAGTCATTCTATTAGATGTAGTTGATAACTATTGAAATTCTTTGATTAATATAGGAGAAAAATATATTATTATATGATAGAATTAATATGAGTATATTTTATTATTAAATAAACAAAATTAATATAAAATAAAATTATACATAAAAAAACAAAGAAAATAAAATTAAAATAGTAAAAGTGATAAAAAGATTATTTTTATAATTTTGTTTTGTCACTTTTATGTATAGAAGATTAGAAAATAGTAAATTTTTAACTAAATTAATTTATATTTGTTGTATTCAATTTAAATAAGCAATCAATTATCTTATTTTAATTTATTTCTTAAATTTATATATCATAAAAATTAAATCAAATAATTAATATACATAATTTTAAATTATGTGATACTTAAATATCTATTCAAATCAATTAGTTGATATAATTAATTTATCATAATGAATTGACTTTAATGAGTTAAACAAAATAATACAGAAGCATGCTACGTTGATTCTATCATTAAAGGTAAAAATTCGATTTTTATATGATAGGATAGATAATATAATAGACGGTGAGAAAGAGAAAGATAAACATTTTAGATCCTAAGTTGTTTCATTTGAATGTTGCAATGTGGGTATCACATTATTTTACTTATTCTACCCTATGGACCCTTTTGTAACTTTATTTCAATATCAATAGAATTTTACTACCTTTGAGTACTAAATTAAAATTCAAAATGAAACTAAAAAAGTAAAGAGTATAAAATTATTGATTGAAAAATACTCTAAATAATAAAAAGCCAAATTAACTTTAATATTAAATTCATTAATACGATTTTAATTTTATATAATAGTTAAAAAATATATTAGTAAAAGCAAATGGAAAAATAGCTTTAATTAGTATTTGATAAAATATTCATTTAGAATAATTAAAAAATATAAAATTATGATATTATTAAAAATAATACATTTTTATGTTAAAAAAATTATATTTAAATAAAATATTTATAAAATATAAAATTTAGAGTAACATAGATTTATAAACATTAGTCATTAATCAATTATGAACTAACATAAAATTATAATATAATTTATTTATGAAAAAAATTAATAATTAATATTAATAAATATAAAAATCATCCAAACACTTTAATTAAAAGTATGAATTGTTAATTATTATTCATTATTAATAATATTTTGTTCATAAAAAAACTAAAAATATAATTATTCAGATTTAGATTTTAGAAAAATAAATGTATAAGTAACAAATGATCTATTTTATCATGTATATTATAAATTAATGAATTAAACTAACTAATATAATGAATTATAATTAATTAATTGGTATAAATTATAATAAATTATATGATATTTAAAAAGAAAATAAAATGAATAAAAAAATAAAAAAATAGAAGAATAGAAGACTACAATAAAATAAATTGAATGTAAGTTTTTTTTCTTTTTACAAATTTTATATCACATCTGCTTCAATAATAATAAATAAAAATACATCAACTTAATATCTAAGAAAAAAAGATGAGATAAAATCATAACACAATTCTAAAATAAAAGCTTAAATTAAACTATAATATCATTGCACAACACAAATTAAAAGTAATTTCACACTACAATATACCACACAAATAGATAAATGATTTAAGTTTAGTTATGAATTTTTTATTTATTTATGCAAACATGATAACACCATAGTCTATAAATGCTTAATGGATAACATATCATATATTGTTCTAAATGATGAACACGGGAGTTGAAGAGTGTGTGCTGATTTGTGTTCATGATAGTTGCCTTCTTGTGACGGCGCCTCATAGGAAGAAAAATAATTGTTGTAAAAGCTACCCAATGAAAGAGTAATTGATAAATGAATGATATTTTCTTCTAGCATATATGGTCTTTTATAGTGGTAAAATAAAAATGGAATGAATAAAATTTTATATTTTTATATTAGAAATAGAATTTGATATTTATCCTAATAAAATTAAATAATTAATTAGTTATATTTAAATAAATAAAATAAATTAAATAAAAATATTTTTAAGAATTAATCAAATCAATTAGTCAATACAAATAATTAGTATAATTAATTTTATTTGATTTATTGAATTCAAAAAATAAATTAAAAAATAATTGATTGAATTAATTAGTTGATATAATTAATTTATTATAATTGATTAGATTTAATGAATTAAAAAAATAAATAGAAAAACATAGGAGACAGTAATTTTTTTAACTAAATTAATATGTATTTATTATATTTAATCAGTATAAGTAACAAATCATTTATGTTATTATATATCTTATTTAATCTTGCATGGCACGGGTAATTATAAGTTATATTTTGATTTCTAATTATTTACATATATAAATGATTAAAATATATAACATAAATATTGTAATTATTATAATTCTATGATATAATTATAATTAACATATTTTATCATAATTAAATATTGATTTGATATAATTATAATGAAAATACTTTCCCAAAATAATATAATCTATTATTATTCGTCCACTAATTATTTGACAATAAACCTTAATATGATTTTTTACATCTCCACTATGAAAAATAACTATTTAGATATACCAAATAATATGTAACATATTACTACCTGTATAAGTTAAGGCACAAATACAGGATTTTATTAAGGTGATTGAAACTTTTATCAAACAGAAGATGACCACAATCGAATAAAAAAGGGTACTCGATTTTGCATTAATTAGCTAGTCGAAGAAATAACATACTCATTCATTATTCATGTTTCATTATATTTTTTAAATAATATATAGAAAATATATATCCTGTATATAAAAATGTGACTATTAGTAATTTTATTAAGAGTAAAGTATCGTTTTTGTTTCCAACGTTTGGAGTAAATCCTATTTGTATCCCTAACATTTAAATCGTCCTATTTGTCTCCCTAACGTTTATAAAAGTGATTCAATGTTATCCTACTATTAATTATACTAATAAATAGGATTACATTTTTTAATTATTCACATTTGGATGTATTTATTTTTAATTAGGTCTCACTTGGATGTGTTTAATTTTAATATTGTACCCAAAATTTGTGTTCAAGTTCAATTATATCCCTAAAAAAGTGAATTATGTAAATGTTGCAGGAAATAGTTTCAACTTTTAATGAGTTGTTATCTGGAGTGGATCAATCGGCTCTGACCCAGATAGTTGTACTCTAACTTTAAAAAGAGATTTTTAAAATTCCAACTAAAGCTCATGATGTGTAATTAACGGCAGGATAATGTTAAATCACTTTTATAAACGTTAGGGATACAAATAGGACGATTTAAATGTTAAGGATATAAATAAAACTTACCCCAAATGTTAGGGACAAAAACAATACTTTACTCTTTTATTAATAAACCTTTTTTTAAACTATTACTAATTTCAATTTTAATAAAAAATTTGAGGAAATAATTTTGCTTGCCATAAATAATATGCTATAATTGTTAGTATACATATTATCTTCTATATGGTTAATTGAATTTATCAATGATTTTTCCGTGTAAATCGTTATTACCCAATTTTTAATAACAACTTAATATACAAAATTTGAAATTAGAAATTGTTATTACTAATTCAATTAATTGGTTAATTGAGTAATAATTGTCAAAAGTGCAAAATCATTGATTTACTCAATAGATTTTTATATATTATTTATATTTCAAGTAATAATTTAAAATTATATTATTTACCCAGTTAATAATACTATTATTAATAATTATTTTTTGCATTGATTTTTAAATCAATTATTAAATAATTATTTTTGTTAAGATAATTGTTTATAAATTATTTCAAATTATATTTTATTAACATATAATTATTTAGATTATTACTCATGATACGGGTATAATTTCATTTTATACCAATTAATCAATTATAATTATATGACACGGGTGTAATTTTAATTTTATCCACCGATTATTGGCAAATAAATTTTATTCCAATTATAAATAAAATATATTTTTATTGTCAAATAAATTTTCTTTAGGTCAACGATTTAATATATGTGTAGGTTCATTTTTTGTCAAATATAATGAAAATACAAATAAAAAAATAAAAGATAAAAATAAACTTAATAATATCTGACACTACTTTATTTTATTAAATTATTTAAGAATAGCAAATCCACAAAAAATAATCGTAATATATAAATTGAGGCAATAATTTAAAATTCTATAATTATAATTTAATCAAATACTAATAGTAAAACCAAATTACCTAAAAAATATTGAACTTATTCTAGTCCTTAGTCACGTATAGTATAGAATCATTCTTGTAACGACAACCAACTGAAATAACATCGTAAGTTTCAATATTTAGAATTCGTAGAAAATCAAACCATCCTCTTGTTAGATAAGCTTCATCATCCGCTATCCATACAATGCGGCAAGATATAGAATTATCACACCGAGAAACCAAACTAACTCTTATTCCCCTCAATGGCATTGCATGCATGCAAAAGAAAACTGATAATTTCTGAAAAAAATCAAAATATATTAAAAAATTATTCTAATAATGAACAGCTTAAACTAAGAAAATTTAAATATATTACCAATCGTTGAAATTGCATATCTGAATTTGTCACGAATTTAGCAAAATTGAACTGAAACTGAGGGAATTCAATTTCATTATGTGTTCCACTTCAAAGATTTTTGGACAGACGTAAAAAGCATGAAGGGGATGAAACTTGAACTTTCCCTATAAAGTTCCGTGGATGCAATTCCTCAATCAAAAATCGAGCTTCTCCTAAGAAATCTAACTTTAACCACATTCCATTGGGTTGGTCATAATAGGTAAGTAGATCCAACCATCCTTCGATAAAGTAGAGACTATTGCCTCTTCTTTGAACGCTTACATCCATATAGTTAGAACCTGAATCAGTGAAGACAATTCGATGAGGTATTTCATGGATGTGATGCATTGTAAATGATTGTGGCAAAAGACAATCGAACTGGAACATTAGACAATAAGAATAACTTAGAGTAACAATAAATAAAAAATTATCAAAAGAATAATATAATAGAATGAGTATATAAAAAATATTATAAAAATTATAAATTGTACCTTAAAAGGATCAACTTCAATAAAAAACGAAGAATACATTCTTATTCTATGAAGTAGTAAAAAAAAACACTAAATATAAAATTATGAATTGACTCTCAAATTTAGATTCATATACCATAGAAAAATACTATATATAGACTTTAGTAAAACAAAAATAAATATGTAAATTACCTATTATTAAGGTAATTTTTTAATAATGTATTAAATTTTGATTTGATACAATTATAATGAAGATATGTTTCTAAATTAGTATAATTATATATTATTTATTAAATATTAATTACAATATAATTATATTAAAGATATTTTTTATAAAATAATTTAAAAAAATTATTTGATATACGTGAATGGGATAACAAAGATTTTTTATTATTATTATTACTATTATTGATATTATTATTATCATTAAATTATTAAAAGTATTTTTAATTGATAATTGATAAGTAATTTAATAGTGCATTAAATATTGATTTGATATAATTATAATGAAGATATGTTACTAAATTAGTATAATTATATATTATTCATTTAGTATTAATTATAATATAATTACAATAAAATTATTTAGAATAGAAAAAAAATTATTCATTTTGGAGGGAAAACGGAGGCATGAGAAATCGACACATCACCTTTAGTAGTTGGAGGAAAACCCAATTTTAGTATATTAAGTAGATTATTATTATTATTATTATTATTATTATTATTATTATTATTATTATTATTATAGAAACCTACGAAATAACAAAAAATTATCCCTATAAAATTTTTCATATGGAAAAAATTTAAAAATCAAATTAATGTTAGAAAAGTCTACAAAGTGAATTTAAATGTTATGTACCGATCATCCTCCACTTATAGATATAGATAATATAAGTATTTTATTGTAGTATCTAGGTGTAGAATAATATCTCATCAAATTGAATTATACGTAATATTTAATATTTTAATACGAAGTTTGCCAATAATATGGCCTTATAAGAGCTTCAAAGGCCGTTTATAATTATAAGAGCGATTGGCCAATCTTGACCCTTCTTTTGGGTTGTACCTCGTACGCATCCGAAAGGAAAAGAAACTATACAAGGGCCCTCTCTTATCTTATATATATATTATTTTCATTATTAAATCAATTATTATTATTAAAGGTAAATATCAAATCAGTATTCAAAAAAATTTGGTGTTGACAAAATGATAACTGATTTTTAGTATTAACAAAATAATTTTTAAATAATTTTAAAATTTGACAAACATACCCTCGAATTCGATAAAATACATCTCTAACGAAAATACTGATGAGCTAGCCATCGTATTTTGCTGAAATGGCAACAATTCTAAACAAATTATATAGGTATAATTAATAATTAAATTAAAATAACAGTAGGTAAAAATCTTTCAAATCAAACTAAATTTACTATAATTTTTTTAAATCCTCTCTCTCCAACGCACTCTCTCCTCCCTAAAACACTCTCTCATTCTTTGGAATCTTGAAAAATTATTCCAAATTTAAAAATTTTTCTAAAAATTATTTCCAAAATGGATACTTCTCCCGGTGACAATGGCACATCCTCCTTGGCTTATTGCAAAATTTTTTGTGTTGATAGACGTAAATTTTTTGTTATTGAAACAAAGACGGTAACAACGATCTCTTCAACAGTTTCAAAGGCTTTTGCACCATCATTATCAATGGATGGAACAGTCATCATCTTTTTTTAACTACTTCAATCACTGCGGTTTTTTTCATTTCTTCTCCTTTGTCCTCCTTGTTTGTTTTTGTGGTAGGTTCAGGTTTAGATTCAAAAGCTTTTTCTTTCTCTTTCTTTTCACCTTTTTTTTCATTAATTTATTACTTCTTCAAACTTGTGTTATTGTTTAGATTGGTTAGAGATAGAAAAGTCGTAGTTATTAAGAAGAGCTTCCTCAACGAAATTTTTGAATTCTTGTATATGAATCTGTTTGCCTTCTCTTCTAGATGAGTTTTATTATTATTATTAATCTTCTTTAAATATAAATTAATCTATAATTGACAATTTTCAGCGAATTAAATTTTTGAATTGATGAATTCTTTTTTTAATATGTAAATTTTGGACAATTAGGATTTAAAAAAAATTTCCAATCTTAATTTTCTGAATTAGAGTTCAAGAAAATTTTTCAAATTTAAGACAATCTTTTAAAATTCATAGAGTCAGAGAATGTGTTGGGGATGAAAAATTTGAGAAAATTAGAGTAAACTTAGTGTGATTTGGAGAATTTTCAGCTGATGTTGTTTTAATTTAATTATTAATGACACCTAAGTATATAATTAGTTTAGGAATGCTGTTATTTCGGCAAAATATGATGACCAATTTAACAATATTTTTGTCGAAAATGTGCTTCGGCGAGGTCGAGAACACATTTGTCAAATTTTAAAATTATTTAAAAATTATACAAATTCTGAGATAGTTTGATATTTTTAACTGAAATATTTAACGATTTATACAATATCATTTTCATGTCAAGATGTTTTTATAAGAATATACATCTCTACAGTAAAATATAAATGAAAAATAAAAAAAAAATATTAAAATAAGGATAAATATTTATACCCATTAATTATTTTGACACTAAAAAATTTACTTGAATATTAACTCATATATAATTTATAACTATTAATTAGATTATAGTTTTTCATCCACTTTTACTTATCTCATCTTTCTCACCTGTAGGATTATTTTTTATATGATATTAAATTAAGCCTTGAGATGTTGGTATTAAATATTATTATTGTATTGACACCACATAGAAGCGCCTGGCCAAAACCTATAGGTGATAACTGATACGACTATGTGTCCACTACACAAATTTAAAATTGTTCTTTCGTCAGTGCTTTTCACATAATAATAATGCCCATTTTCATGTTGCCACATCGGTGGATGATTAAAATAAGGTTTTTATTTTATTTTTTCCTTCAAGATCCGGCTGTATCCTCTGTCTCTCAATAGCACTAATTAAATAAATAGTCATATACATCATCCTGCTTTGTTGCTACTCTAACCGTACGATTTCCATTTCAATAGATTAGAAACTAGAAAATGTTTTTTATTATTATTTTATGATAACATAATTCACTTGATTTGTCTTATAAGAATCCAATTTTAGATACTTTTATTAGTAAGTTACTTTTTAAGTATCAAATATATGCTGGCTTTGAATTAAAATAAGTAACAAATATTATGCATATAACACACTTCATTTTATAAAATAATACAATGATAAGTTGATAACCTCTTTCAGAAGAAGAAAATTTCATAAATTATATCATAATTGGGTTATTCTTAGCCGGTACATGGTCTCAGAATCCAAGATAAAGTAGATCAATCAGAATTTGATTAGTAAATTGTTTAAATACATTGAATTTAAATGATTTATAATTATAATTTAACTCCCTTAAACTATTTTAAATTAAAACAATCTTTAACTAAACACAATATTGAACCCATTAGTTTTTCAAAACTTATTGAATTGAGTTAAAAATTTATCAAATAAATTTTGCTATAAATTTTGATATTTTTTTAAATCTGAACTTTACGTACTTATACCAGCTATAAAAGGAGGGAACAAAACACCACAAAAGATTCACGTTATATTAATTTACTTATTATCGTAAGTAGATCGTTTTATGATATAATAGTAGGTAAACAATGTCACATGAGTTGATGAATTGTATTTAATTAATCACTATTGTGCACCGTGTATGTGTTCTTCATGGGTCGTAATATATAAAAATGTATGAACCATTTTTTTTAAACGAAAACAAACAGTAATTGTAACTATAAAAGTTCTACAACGCTACGCTTAAATAAAAAGTTTAACTATTTTCAATATTAAAAAGGGATAAGTATTTTTTTCGTCCCCAAAGTCTGGGGTCAAAATCAAAATCGTCCCCGACCTTTTTTTTTTTTATTAAAATCATCCTCAACGTTTAAAAACGCTTTAAAATCATCCTTTCCCGAATTTTTTGACCAAAATACCCTCATCATCATCATTCTCCTACCACCACCACCACCACCACCCTCCCTCACCGTAACCCCCCCTCCCACCCCTCACCCCACTCCCTCTCCACTGTAACCCCTCCTCCCACCCCTCACCGGTCTACCCTTCCCCCCTCCTCCTCCACTTCCCACCCTCCCCTCCCCTCGCCCACCCCACCCCTACCCCCGGTCTCCCCTCCTCTCCTCCTCCCCCCTCCCCTTCCTGCCTCCCCCACCCCTGCCCCCACCCCCGGTCTCCCCTCCCCGTCTCCTCCCCCTCCCCCCTCCCTTCCCTCCTCCCCCACCCCTGCCCCCAGCCCCACCCCACCCTCGGTCTCCCCTTCCCCCCTCCTCCTCCACTTCCCGTCCTCTCCTTCCCTCCTCCCCTTTCCCGTCTCCCCTTCCCTCCTACCGTAACCCCCCTCCCACCCCCTCATCCCTCACCCCCTCCCTCTCACTGTAACCCCCCTCCCACCTCTCACCCCCTCACCCCTCACCTCACTCCCTCACCGTAACCCCCAACCCCGTTCCTCATGCCCTCTCTTCATGGTCATCATCATCATCATCATCAGATTTCATCAGCAACAACAAAAAATTTCATCAGATTTCATCATCATCATCATCAGATTTCATTAGATTTCAGTTCATAGAAGAAGAAGAAAAAGAATAAGAAAAGCAGAAGGCAGAAAGCAAAAGCAGGGGCGACGGCGGGCTGGACGCGGGGCGGCGCGGGCTGGACACTGGGCGGCGGCGGCCTGGACACGGGACGGCTGCGGGCTGGACGCGGGGCGGCGGCGGGTTGGGGGTGGAGAGAGAGACGAAGAAATTGGGGGGGGGTGGGGAGGAGAGAGATGAAGAAATGGGGTGGGGGTGGTTTTTTTTAATATTATTTTTAATTTTTATTAATAGTTAAGGGTATTATGGTCCAAAAATTCGGGAAAGGATGATTTTAAAGCGTTTTTAAACGTTGAGGATGATTTTAATAACAAAAAAAGGTTGGGGACGATTTTGATTTTGACCCCAGACCTTGGGGACGAAAAAAGTACTTATCCCAAAAAACAATGAATAAATATTAGGGAATAGATATTGTTATTCTTATTTATACATGACCTATAAGTTTGCTCCTGGAATCTATTTATTATGATGGTAAAAGTACTATTTTGAAAAGTTATTTTTATTAAAAACTATTTGAAATGGTTTTATTTGTTCATTATAACATTTATTGGCTATTGCAACATATGTTCAAGATAACACTTAAAAACAGTTTTCTAATATATATAAAGGTAACTTTTTATACTAGTAGTAATAAAATAGTATTATAACAACAAATTTTTAATCAACACACCATAAGTGATGCTATTGATAAATTAAGAAACACTTATTAAGTGTTGTTTTATTAAATATACAAAAATAACTATTATAAAAATAATATATTATTTTTTTTAAGAGTTGTCTTTGAAATTTTAAACTTCACTTCTCAAGTGTTGTCTAAAATTTTTAATATTTCTTAAAAAAATAAAAATAACCCAAACCATAAGGCTAACTATTATGCGAAGAAAAATGGAAAAAAAAGAAAGAAAGAAGAGTCTCTCGTTGCTAGCAAAACCCAACCTAATGAAATCCATAACCCCAATCCATTCTAAATGATTCATTCCTCTCTGGTTCTTCAATCCATTCGATGATGACGCGCGTTCCTTTATTGAGCTTCGATCTCAATCTCTGCTCGCGAATGTGATTCGGTTGTTGAACTTCGATCTTCTCTGCTCGCGAATGAGCTTCGATTCTCTTCTCGTTGAGCTTCGATTCTCTGCTCGTTGAGGTTCGATCCTCTACTCCTCTTCTCATTGAGCTTCGATCCTCTCTGCTCGTGTTCATCACTGCCGGTCACTATTTGATTATCACTGCTCGTGTTTTTTGTAAGATTCTTGTTTTTGGCATTATTCTGCAAGTACTGATGATTCTACTGTTCTTTCTCTATTCTATTTTAGCACCTTTTTGTTAAGCTTATTGCTGTGTATATTAATTTTAAACTTGTTCCTCTCTATTTCCTCCGTGAGTTCGCTTTTTCTTTTCATCTTCACTTCTCTGGGATATCCCCGATGTTAGAATCGGAGCTTCACGATTTATCCGACGACGCCGATTACGTCGCTTTGCAGCAACAAGTAACACTATTTCTCTATTCCTCTCCTTTCACTTCACAATTTCCCCGGTTCCGATCCGATTGCATTTCAATTAGGGTTGCACGATTCAATTGAATGCTTTACTATTGGAGTGCTTTCTTAATTTTTATCATTCCAATCACAAATTTAACTGAGTTGATATTTTTTTAACATATATAATTTGATTAGGGTTCTGCTAGCGTCATGCTGCGAAGCGACAGTACTAAGGTGAGCTCGCCTCATGAGCGGGACGATGCTGAGATTGTGTTTTTGAAGGACAATGTGGCAATTCATCCAACGCAGTTTGCATCAGAAAGAATTAGTGGAAGAATGAAGCTGTTTAAGCAAGGCACTTCTTTGTTCATGGTGATCATTTTCTGTTTGCTCCTATCCGTTTCGTTTAGTCTAATGTATTGTTCATGCTAATGTGTTCGTTTTTGCTTCACTTTAGACTTGGGTTCCTTACAAAGGCCATAGCTCAGAGGCGAGCCTTTCTGAGAAAGGTAAATTCGCATTTGGTGTAGACTGGATGAGTTTATTATCTTGTGCAGTGTGGTGTATTAATATGCTAAAGTTTTTTCCATTTATTGGTTAGAGAGAAGCCTTTACACCATAAGAGCGGTGCCCTTCACTGACATTAGGTCCATCCGGAGGCATTCACCTGCACTTGGATGGCAATATATCATTGTTGTTCTATCATCAGGTAAAGCTCTTATGATGAATCTAAATGAATTTTTTCTGGGGTAACATTTTCGATAGCATTGATTATGTAAATAAAATGTATAGGATTATCTCATCAATGGAGACTTGCTTTTACCTTGAGTAGGTTTAAATATTTGTGGCTTTCTATACCCTTTTGTTTTTGACAATTCTATCTGGTGTGAATAAAATCTTCGTGCAAGACTTGCTTATCCCAAAAAAAAAAAAAATAGAAATCTTGGTTTATGATGGTTGCTTTTGTTAAAATCCATGATGAGTTGATGAGAATTGACTAAGGTCGGGTTCTTATTAGAAGATTAGGAATTTGGGAAGAAAAGGTAAAAAGTGTTATCACTATAAGGGTCTCATGCTACTAGGAGAAGCCTCTGATTAAAGATAAGAAACTATGTATTGAAAGAGAGGTTTTCTAGACTCTTGCAGAAATTATTTGTGTGTCATTATCTCAATTGCTATATCTCTTTGTCTCCATCTCTATGATCTCTCTTTACACAATCCAAGCACTTTTCATAGGATAAGAATTTGAGTTACTTGAGAATTTGATAAGAATTTGTATATCTAGTGTTATTTGGTGGACGAAATTGTGATCCATGTTCTTTGTATTTGTATGAAATCATTATTATGGCATCGGTTGTTGTCACAACTCCGTTCAACTAACCAGCAAGTGTACTGGGTCGTCCAAGTAATAAACCTTACGTGAGTAAGGGTCGATCCCACAGAGATTGTTGGTATGAAGCAAGCTATGGTCACCTTGTAAATCTCAGTCAGGCAGATTAAATTTGTTTATGGTTTCGAAAATTAATAAAAAGAAGAAATAATAAAAGGGATAGAATACTTATGCAGATTCATTGGTGGTTATTTCAGATAAGCATATGGAGATGCTGTATGGCTCAAGGACGCCTGCTTTCCTACTGCTTCAACTCAATCCTTCTTTCTCCTTTCCATGGCAAGCTGTGTATAGGGGTTCACCGTTCGACGATGGCTACTTTCAATCCTCTCGGGAAAATGGTCCTCTGCGACTGTCACTCGCATGGCTAATCGTCTGGAGGCATCACCTGGCCGAAGGCTACATCCCATCCTCGCAATGAAAACTACGCTCACGCGCTCTGTCACAGCACGGCTAATCACTGGTTGGTTCCCGCGCCTACTGGAATAGAATCCCTTGATTCTTTTGCGTTTGTCACTAACGCCCAGCACTTGCAAGTCTGAAGCACGTCACAGTCATTCATTACCGGAATCCTACTCGGAATACCACAGACAAGGTTAGACTTTCCGGATTCCCAGGATCCTACTCGGAATACCACAGACAAGGTGAGACTTTTCGGATCCTCATAAATGCCGCCATCTATCTAGCTTATACCACGAAGATTCTGTTGGGGAATCTAAGAGATACACATTCAAGCTCTGTTGCATGTAGAACGGAAGTGGTTGTCAATCACGCGCGTTCATAAGTGAGAATGATAATGAGGGTCATATAATCATCACATTCATCATGTTCTTGGGTGCGAATGAATATCTTGGAATAAGAATAAGAGAGATTTGAATAGAAGAAAATAGAATTGCATTAATACTTGAGGTACAGCAGAGCTCCACACCCTTAATCTATGGTGTGCAGAAACTCCACCGTTGAAAATACATAAGTAAAAGGTTCAGGCATGGCCGAATGGCCAGCCCCCCATGGTCTAAGAACTATGCGTTCAAAGATATCTAATACAATAGTTAAATGTTCTATTTATAATAAACTAGCTCCTAGGGTTTACATGAGTAAGTAATTGATGCATAAATCCACCTCCGGGGCCCACTTGGTGTATGCTTGGGCTGAGCTTGATCAATCCACGAGCTGAGGCTTCTCTTGGAGTTGAACTCCGAGTTATGACGTGTTTTGGGCGTTCAACTCCGGATCATGACGTTTTTCTGGCGTTTAACTCCAGACAGCAGCATGAACTTGGCGTTCAACGCCAAGTTACGTCGTCAATTTCCGAATAAAGTATGGACTATTATATATTGCTGGAAAGCCCTGGATGTCTACTTTCCAACACCGTTGAGAGCGCGCCATTTGGAGTTCTGTAGCTCTAGAAAATCCATTTCGAGTGCAGGGAGGTCAGAATCCAATAGCATCAGCAGTCCTTTTGTCAGCCTTTTTCAGAGTTTTGCTCAAATCCCTCAATTTCAGTCAGAATTTTACCTGAAATCACAGAAAAACACACAAAACTCATAGTAAAGTCCAGAAATGTGAATTTAACATAAAAACTAATGAAAACATCCCTAAAAGTAGCTTGAACTTACTAAAAACTACCTAAAAATAATGTCAAAAAGCGTATAAATTATCCGCTCATCATTATTCTTCTAATTTGATGCCTTGGATTTATAGGTTAGTTCACAGAAGGGTGTTGAAACAAAGAAACTTGCTTCGGATATTGCTAATATTTCCATAAAAGAAGAATCCTCAAGTTCTCCCACTACTAGTAGTAATCAAGATGGTGATTTCTTGTGGAAGGATGGTTTTGCAAATAATGCGGACTCTATAAAGGAGGACAAAGTTAGTTCTTTCTCTTTCACCGTAACTAGTGTGACTTCACGTCAGCCGAATGAATTGAACAAAAAATCTGTTATGAGTGATGGGATGAATTCGATTTAGAGGTCTCCACAACTGAAGAGTCCTGTCGCAAAGCCGACAGCTCGGACCAAAGTTCCTTTTGAAAAAGGATATAGTCAAATGGATTGGCTTAAACTTACTCGGACACATCTTGACCTTGCAGGTTTTCTTACTTAATCTATTGCCTTAGTTTTTTATTTAAAAAGATGACTCTACTTAGTTGTATTTTTGAATGATAAGAATACATGAAACTTATGGTTGATTATTGTAGTTGAATTTAAAATAAGTTGCACAAAAATTATATATGAAATATCCCCTTATATATGAATGCGTCTGAGTATTATTACCTGGCTATCTTGGTGTGTATGTGTGTGTATGTGATTCATAAAAGAGTGATAATGTTGCATGAACAAATTAATGGTGATGACTAGTGAGTGGACTTGTCTGATAGTGATAGTCAACTAAAAATGCCTCCTATGCCTTACTTCTATCCATTTGAGAGTTGTGGAGATGCTAATACAAGATGAAAACTTACTAAAAATGTCTCCTAAGCCTTACTTCTATCCATTTGATGAACCTGAAGACGAAGTTGGAGAAGATAACAGTTCAAGGCTATCCTCTAATATGTCCTCAGTTAGTGGTTCCAAAGAATAGAACTGTTCTATTTGGACTCTGATCTGATATAAATTTGCAAGATCTGCATTTAGCTTTTTTCCTTGGCTATGTCATATATATGTTTATTTTTGAGGTATATGATAGAATCAATTGATTTGATTAATATATGTTGAATATGATAGAATCAATTGTTCAAGAGTTTTGTGTTTGTCATATATTCTGCTAACAAAAACACTCATTCTACTTATTAGAGATCAAGCACAAAATTGAATATTAAGATTTCTAGTTTCTTTCAATAAATGTATTTTCCTTTGGATTCAATGTTATTAGATTAGGATTTGCTCTTGTTTTTTGCTAGCTAGGCTACCAGCGGAGTTAGTAGAAGTGGTAGTTTACACAGAAAAAATTACAATTTTTGTTGTTGGATTAAAGTGGTTCAAGTATCTATTTCAAAGTTTCATGCAATTTCGATAACAAATTTCAGAGAACTTATAAAACTACTTTTTAATGAGGTAGCAAGAAAAGTTGCTGGATTTGGTCTTGAATGATAAGAAATCATGTATTTATAAGAATTAAGATGGTGACTTGCTAGTTTTGCTTTAACAAATATTCTATTAGAAAAACTACAAAAAGCACTGCTCATGAATATATATATTTGTTAAGGAGAATACACAATTTAATATTCATATATAAAAAACATCCCCAGAGGTGAGGTCCTGTTACCCTTCACTCTTGTTGTTTAGAAGGAGTTTTTAGACCTATTTATTACTTTTATATCTATAGTATTTAATATCATAAAGAAATTTTTATTATAATTTTTCAGTTTTAATGATAAGTTGCTTATTTTTTGTTGTGTATTATTTGCAGATTTAGCATATAGGACAAGTCAAGCATGGATATAAAATATGCAAGTAGATTGACATCTTTTTGATAAATATTAATTATTATTTTGTTATGACAATTATTGTTAGACAAGAATTTTATTATTTTGTTGAGAATTATTGATGAACATGTATTTGAAATACTAATTAAACTTTTTAATATCTATTTTAATTAGAATTTTATTATTAGTTATTTTGTCTCTTTTATAATTTTTTTCTATTGTGCACAAATTTATTTATTAATTAAAATAATTATACATGTATGAACTAAAAAATTTATTGTAAATTTTATTTTTTTTTGTATTTTTATTACAAAAATATTTTTATTTTTATCAAAAGGGCAACCCTTTTATTAGTTGCATATTTTGAATATTAGACAACACTTGTATGATTGCATATCTAAAAGAACAAGCAACACTTGAACAGATTGCATATCCAAAAGAAAAGGCAACACTTGTATAGGTTGCATATCCAAAAGAAAAGGCAATACTTTAAAGGGTTGCATATTCAAAACTAATAGGCAACACTTCAAAGGATTGCAAATTTCAACTTATAAGCAACACGTAAAAGAGTTGCATTTTATTACAAATAGGCAACAGTTTTTAGTAGTGACCAAAATACCAGAGACAAACACACTTTTGAAGTGTTGTTGTTTTTCAACCAAAGGCAATACTTACCAAGTGTTGGAAACAGAAAAGTGTTGCCTTGATCTAAGGCAATGGCTGCATATGCAATGCCGGCCAAAAACATTGTCTTAGGTCCAAAAGTGTTGCCATATATCAAAAGCAACATTTTAGCAGCTTTTAGGCAACACTTTTTAAATGTTATCTCAACCTGAAAATGTTGTAATGGTTGGTATTAAATTTATTCTTAAAAAATAATATGAAATTATTTTAAAGTTTCAAAACTTGTAGTTTCACTATTAAAAAATTATTATATTGGTCAATATTCATTATTAATATTAATGAAAAACAAACTTTAAGTATTGAATTTTGTTGGTGTATTTTCAATTTAAGTAGAACCCACAACTAAAAATATGGCTTAAATCACATAAGAATATAAAGAAAAGGACAAAAATTGAGTAATTCAATTTGAGGAAAGAAAGAAACAGAGAGTGAGAGTACTTCGGCAACGAGGAAGAAAAGAAGAAAAGCGAGAAAAGAAAGTTTTATTTTGATTTCATTGAACTGGTAAATTTGTTCAAACTTTTATGAAATTTTAGTATGTTGTTCTTGGTATAGAGATGTGATCCGGCCGTTACGAATCCAACATCATAAATCGACATTATCATTCATAACTCGACATTATTCACGTTATTATTCAGAAAGATGGCGTTATAATTCGGCATTATAGTTATTGATCGGCAATAACGTCATTAATCGGCCACTTACATTACAACTCGGTTTAACGGACTGCTTTCCAAATGTGAAACGTCCAACCTAATTATTGCTCTTTAATACAGGAAATAAAGCAGGAGCATAACCGACTTGCACAAAGCCACCCATAAAAGGTATGATCTTCCATCCTAAAGACACACATTGAATTCTCAATACTGACTTAAGTTTCGGCGTGCCTTTGCAGGTACACTCCCCCCTTTCCCTCGTTTCTTGCTCAAAGCTCTACGCAATTGGACATCCCCTTTGGAGTAAAGCTCGGATTACCGCAAAGCTCAACGGTCGATACCGAAGATAATAACTTGCCGTTGATTTCCAGAGACCGAGCTCCCCCTCCAGGTATCCATACAAGAACAAGATGAATATTAGAATATAACTTACTAGTTATATTATTTTTTCTTTTGTCTGATTTGAGATATATTCACTTTTTAGCGAGTTTATGTTGATTTTATCAATTTTAATGATGTATTTTGTTGATTGTTGGGATGTCCTAGTGTATTAGGAAGACTAATTGTATACCAATTATTTTGATAGTGAAAAATTTTTACTAGATTAAGTCCCGTGAATTTCTTATCCCTCTTTAGAAGATTTTTTCATGATAAAATTTTGATATTTGATTATTTAATTTCTATTATTATATTTGCTGGTGGAGTATCTATGGAGTTGTCTATTTAATTGCATAGATTATCGAAAAAATATTTTAATGGTTTCGCTATTAGACAGGATTTTATCTAAACCTCGATTTTTACCAACAAAGTGGTATCAGAGCTTTGGTTGTTTATTTTTGTGTTTATTAAATGAAAAAAAATATTCAGGGGCCAAATATGATAAAATTAAATTCCAAAAATTACTCGATTTGGAAGACCCTCATAGAAGATATGTTGTATAACAAGGACTTGTATGATCCTGTGGAGGGAGATAATTCCAAAGGTATCGAATCTGATGCTGAATGGGAGAAGTTGAATCAGAAGGAGGTTGCTTTGATGTGGAAAAAATTGAAAGAGTTATATAAGCGGAAGAATATGCAAAATAAAGCATTCTTAATTAGGAAGCTGGTCAATATGCTAAAGTACTTGAACATATTTTAGGAGACTGTGAACTAATTGACAAATAACGACATCACCTTAAATGATGAGTTGTAAGTCTTGTTGTTGCTGAGTTCTTTGTCTGATAGTTAGAAAGTTATGGTTGTGAGACTGACTTATTCACCTCCAAAGAAAAAGTTAACGTTGGCAATAGTTAAAGAGAACATGTTGAATGAAGAAGTCAAAAAAAGAGAGTGAGATTTGATCAATACCTCCTCCCAATTAGAAGCACTTGTTTTAAAGTCATGGGGAAGAAGTCAAAGTAGAAAACTTCATAGTTCTAACTGGTCAGAGAGCCAAAATAAGTCAAGAGAAAAGTACAAGCTAAGAAAAGAGTTTATTTTTCATCATTGTGGCAAGCCAAGGTATATCAAGAAGTATTGTAGGTTCTTGAAAAAAGAACAATCAAGGAGAAGAAACGAAGACAAAAGTAAAGATAGTGATAAAGAAACTGTTGCTATTGTTTATGAAGATGCTCTTATCACCTATGATAAAAAATTATGTTAATCTTATCTGTGATGATTTCATTTGGATTATGGACTCTGGTACCTCATGTCATGTCACTCTGAGGCGTCAATTTTTCACATCTTATACTGCTGAAAATTTTAGCAAGATCGAATTGGGAGATAAGGGGATATGTGATATTATTAGCATGGGTGATGTGTGGTTTGAAATCAACATGGAATGCAAGTTGCAATTGAAGAAGGTTAGGCATGCGCCAGATATGCGGTTTAATCTTATTTCAGTGAAGGCATTAGATCAAGAAGGGTATTGTACTTCTTTTGGTAGTAAAAAATGTAAGATTATCAAAGGGGCTCTTATTGTTGCCAAAGAAGATAATAGTCTCACTATTATTTACTGGTTACAAGCAAAGTTGTACAAAAAAGAGGTAAATGTGGCTGATGATTCTTCCTCTGATTTGTGACATATGCGTTGGTGCACGAAATTGTGATCAATACTTTTCAAAACATAAACAATCCCTAGTAATGGCTCCAAAGACTTGGTGCTCAATACCATGGCATAAACACAACTTCGCACAACTAACCAGCAAGTGCACTGGGTCGTCCAAGTAATAAACCTTACGCGAGTAAGGGTCGATCCCACGGAGATTGGTGGTATGAAGCAAGCTATGGTCACCTTGTAAATCTCAGTCAGGCAGACTCAAATGGGTATAGTGATAAACGAATAAAGCATAAAGATAAAGATAGAGATACTTATGTATATCATTGGTGAGAGCTTCAGACAAGCGTATGAAGATGCCTTCCCTTCTGTCTCTCTGCTTTCCTACTGTCTTCATCCAATCCTTCTTACTCCTTTCCATGGCAAGCTTGTGTAGGGTTTCACCGTTGTCAGTGGCTACCTCCCATCCTCTCAGTGAAAATACGTCCCTGATGCTCTGTCACAGCATAGGCTAATCATCTGTCGGTTCTCGGTCCGGCCGGAATAGAATCCAGTGATTCTTTTGCGTCTGTCACTAACGCCCCGCCTTTCGGAGTTTGAAGCACGTCACAGTCATTCAATCATTGAATCCTACTCAGAATACCACAGACAAGGTTTAGACCTTCCGGATTCTCTTGAATGCCGCCATCAGTTCTCGCCTATACCACGAAGATTCCTTTTAAAGAATCCAAGAGATAAACACTAGAGCCTCGTATGCTTGTAGAACAAGAGTGGTTGTCAGTCACTTTGTTCATGAGTGAGAATGATGATGAGTGTCACGGATCATCACATTCATCAAGTTGAAGAACAAGTGATATCTTGGACAAAGAACAAGCGGAATTGAATAGAAGAACAATAGTAATTGCATTAATACTCGAGGTACAGCAGAGCTCCACACCTTAATCTATGGTGTGTAGAAACTCCACCGTTGAAAATACATAAGAACAAGGTCTAGGCATGGCCGTGAGGCCAGCCCTCAAATGATCTAAGAACTAGATGTCCGAAGATGAAAAATACAATAGTAAAAGGTCCTATATATAGAGAACTAGTAGCCTAGGGTGTACAGAGATGAGTAAATGACATAAAAATCCACTTCCGGGCCCACTTGGTGTGTGCTTGGGCTGAGCAATGAAGCATTTTCGTGTAGAGACATTTTCTGGAGTTAAACGCCAGCTTTCATGCCAGTTTGGGCGTTTAACTCCAAGTTTTATGCCAGTTCCGGCGTTTAACGCTGGAATTTCTTGAGGTGACTTTGAACGCCGGTTTGGGCCATCAAATCTTGGGCAAAGTATGGACTATCATATATTGCTGGAAAGCTCAGGATGTCTACTTTCCAACGCCGTTGAGAGCGCGCCAATTGGGCTTCTGTAGCTCCAGAAAATCCACTTCGAGTGCAGGGAGGTCAGAATCCAACAGCATCTGCAGTCCTTTCCAGTCTCTGAATCAGATTTTTGCTCAGATCCCTCAATTTCAGCCAGAAAATACCTGAAATCACAGAAAAACACACGAACTCATAGTAAAGTCCAGAAAAGTGAATTTTAACTAAAAACTACTAAAAATATACTAAGAACTCTACTAAAACTACTAAAAACATACTAAAAACAATGCCAAAAAGCGTACAAATTATCCGCTCATCACAACACCAAACTTAAATTGTTGCTTGTCCCCAAGCAACTGAAAATCAAATAAGATAAAAAGAAGAGAATATACTATAGACTCCAAATTATCAATGAAACTAAGCTCCAAATTAGATGAGCGGGACTAGTAGCTTTTTGCCTCCGAACAGTTTTGGCATCTCACTTTATCCTTTGAAATTCAGAATGATTGGCTTCTTTAGGAACTCAGAATCCAGATAGTGTTATTGATTCTCCTAGTTAAGTATGATGATTCTTGAACACAGCTACTTATTGAGTCTTGGCTGTGGCCCAAAGCACTCTGTCTTCCAGTATTACCACCGGATACATACATGCCACAGACACATAATTGGGTGAACCTTTTCAGATTGTGACTCAGCTTTGCTAGAGTCCCCAATTAGAGGTGTCCAGGGTTCTTAAGCACACTCTTTTTGCCTTGGATCACAACTTTATTTCTTCCGTTCTCTTTCTTTTTCTTTTTCTCCCCTTTTTTTTTCGTTTTTCTCCTTCTTCTTTTTTTTGTATTCACTGCTTTTTCTTGTTTCAAGAATCATTTTTATGATTTTTCAGATCCTCAGTAACATGTCTCCTTTTTCATCATTCTTTCAAGAGCCAACAATTTTAACATTCATGAACAACAAATTCAAAAGACATATGCACTGTTCAAGCATACATTCAGAAAACAAAAAGTATTGTCACCACATCAAACTAATTAAGCTAGTTTTAAAGATGAATTCGAAATCCTGTACTTCTTGTTCTTTTGTGATAAAAATAGTTTTCATTCAAGAAAGGTGATGGATTCATATTCATAGCTTTAAGGCATAGACACTAAGACACTAATGATCATAAGACACAAACATAGATAAACATAAGCATGAAAATTTCGAAAAACAGGAAAATAAAGAACAAGGAGATTAAAGAACGGGTCCACCTTAGTGATGGCGGCTTGTTCTTCCTCTTGAAGATCCTATGGAGTGCTTGAGCTCCTCAATGTCTCTTCCTTGTCTTTGTTGCTCATCTCTCATGATTCTTTGATCTTCTCTAATTTCATGGAGGAGGATGGAATGTTCTTGGTGCTCCACCCTTAGTTGTCCCATGTTGGAACTCAATTCTCCTAGGGAGGTGTTGATTTGCTCCCAAAAGTCTTGTGGAGGAAAGTGCATCCCTTGAGGTATCTCAGGGATCTCTTGATGAGAGGGGTCTCTTGTTTGCTCCATCCCTCTCTTAGTGATGGGCTTGAGGTCATGCCTTCTCAGTTGAACCGGCTTTGGATGCCATAAATGGTTATGGAAAAACAAAAAGCAATGCTTTTACCACACCAAACTTAAAAGGTTTGCTCGTCCTCGAGCAAAAGAAGAAAGAAGAGAGTAGAAGAAGAAGAAATGGAGGAGAGGGAGATGGCTTTGTGGTTCGGCCAAAAGGGGAAGAAGTGGTGTTTAGGTGGTGTGAAGATGGAGGGGTGAAGAAGGGTTTATGGGGAAGAGGTATTGAGGTGATTGGTGAATGGGTGAAGAAGAAAGAGGGTGGTGGGGTTGGTGGGGATTCTGTGGGGTCCACAGATCCTAAGGTGTCAAGGAAAAGTCATCCCTGCACCAAATGGCAATCAAAATCACGTTTTGTGCCAAATCTGGCGTTAAACGCCGAGCTGATGCCCCTTTCTGGCGTTTAACGCCAGGTTCTTGCCCTTTCCTGGCGTTTAACGCCAGTCTGGTGCCCCTTTCTGGCGTTAAACGCCCAGAATGGTGCCAGACTGGGCGTTAAACGCCCAACTGCTAGCCTCACTGGCGTTTAAACGCCAGTGAGTTCTTCTTCCAGGGTGTGCTGTTTTTCTTCCTGTTTTTCATTCTGTTTTTGCTTTTTCAATGGATTTTGTGACTTCTCATGATCATAAACCTACAAAATAAGATAAAATGACAAAGGAAAATATATAAAATATAACATTGGGTTGCCTCCCAACAAGCGCTTCTTTAATGTCAGTAGCTTGACAGAGGGCTCTCATGGAGCCTCACAGATACTCAGAGCAATGTTGGAACCTCCCAACACCAAACTTAGAGTTTGAATGTGGGGGTTCAACACCAAACTTAGAGTTTGGTTGTGGCCTCCCAACACCAAACTTAGAGTTTGATTGTGGGGGCTCTGTTTGTCTCTGAATTGAGAGAAGCTCTTCATGCTTCCTCTCCATGGTGACAGAGGGATATCCTTGAGCCTTAAACACAAAGGATTCTCCATTCACTTGAATGATCAGTTCACCTCTATCAACATCAATCACAGCCTTTGCTGTGGCTAGGAAAGGTCTGCCAAGGATGATGGTTTCATCCATGCATTTCCTAGTCTCTAGGACTATGAAATCAGTAGGGATGTAATGGTCTTCAATCTTAACCAAAACATTCTCTACAAGTCCATAAGCTTATTTTCTTGAGTTGCCTGCCATCTCTAGTGAGATTTTTGCAGCTTGTATCTCAAAGATCCTTAGCTTCTCCATTACTGAGAGAGGCATGAGGTTTACACTTGACCCTAAGTCACACAGAGCCTTCTTGAAGGTCATGGTGCCTATGGTACAAGGTATTGAAAACTTCCCAGGATCTTGTTTCTTTTGAGGTAATCTCTGCCTAGACAAGTCATCCAGTTCTTTGGTGAGCAAAGGGGGTTCATCCTCCCAAGTCTCATTTCCAAATAACTTGTCATTTGGCTTCATGATTGCTCCAAGGTATTTAGCAACTTGCTCTTCAGTGACATACTCATCCTCTTTAGAGGAAGAATACTCATCAGAGCTCATGAAAGGCAGAAGTAAGTCCAATGGAATCTCTATGGTCTCATTTTGAGCCTCAGATTCCCATGGTTCCTCATTGGGGAACTCTATGGAGGTCAGTGCACGCCCATTGAGGCCTTCCTCAGTGGCGTCCACTTCCTCTCTTTCCTCTCCAGATTCGGCCATGTTTATGGCTTTGCACTCTCCTTTTGGATTTTCTTCTGTATTACTTGGGAGAGTACTAGGAGGGAGTTCAGTAACTTTCTTGCTCAGCTGTCCCACTTGTCCTTCCAAATTCCTAATGGAAGACCTTGTTTCAGTCATGAAACTTTGAGTGGTTTTGATTAGATCAGAGACCATGGTTGCTAAGTCAGAGGGGTTCTGCTTAGAATTCTCTGTCTGTTGCTGAGAAGATGATGGAAAAGGCTTGCCATTGCTAAACCTGTTTCTTCCACCATTGTTGTTGTTGAAACCTTGTTGAGGTCTCTCTTGATTCTTCCATGAGAGATTTGGGTGATTTCTCCATGAAGAATTGTAGGTGTTACCATAGGGTTCTCCTAGGTAATTCACCTCTTCCATTGAAGGGTTCTTAGGATCATAAGCTTCTTCTTCAGATGAAGCATCCTTAGTACTGCTTGGTGCATTTTGCATTCCAGACAGACTTTGAGAAATTAAATTGACTTGTTGAGTCAATATCTTGTTCTGAGCCAGTATGGCATTCAGAGTATCAATCTCAAGAACTCCTTTCTTCTTACTAGTCCCATTGTTCACAGGATTCCTTTCAGAAGTGTACATGAATTGGTTATTTGCAACCATTTCAATGAGCTCTTGAGCTTCTGTAGGCGTCTTCTTCAGGTGAAGAGATCCTCCAGCAGAGCTATCCAAAGACATCTTGGATAGTTCAGAGAGACCATCATAGAAAATACCTATGATGCTCCATTCAGAAAGCATGTCTGAGGGACACTTTCTGATTAATTGTTTGTATCTTTCCCAAGCTTCATAGAGGGATTCTCCATCCTTTTGTCTGAAGGTTTGGACTTCCACTCTAAGCTTACTCCATCTTTGTGGTGGAAAGAACTTTGCCAAGAAGGCATTGACTAGCTTTTCCCAAGAGTCCAGGCTTTCTTTAGGTTGAGAGTCCAACCATATTCTAGCTCTGTCTCTTACAGCAAAAGGGAATAGCATCAGTCTATAGACCTCAGGGTCTACCCCATTAGTCTTGACTGTGTCACAGATTTGCAAGAATTCAGCTAAAAATTGATGAGGATCTTCCAATGGAAGTCCATGGAACTTGCAATTCTGTTGCATTAGAGAAACTAATTGAGGCTTAAGCTCAAAGTTGTTTGCTCCAATGGTAGGGATAGAGATGCTTCTCCCATAGAAGTCGGGAGTAGGTGCAGTAAAGTCACCCAGCACCTTCCTTGCATTGTTTGCATTATTGTTGTTTTCGGCTGCCATGTGTTCTTCTTTTTTGAAGAATTCGGTCAGGTCCTTTAAAGAGAGTTGTGCTTTAGCTTCTCTTAGCTTTCTCTTCAAGGTCCTTTCAGGTTCAGAGTCAGCTTCAACAAGAATGCCTTTGTCTCTGCTCCTGCTCATAAGAAAGAGAAGTAAACAAGAAAATGTGGAATCCTCTATGTCACAGTATAGAGATTCCTTGAGGTGTCAGAGGAAAAGAAAAGTAGAAGACAGAAGTAGAAAATTCAAACTTATCAAAGAAGATGTAGTTCGAATTTTGCATTAAGGAATAGAGTTAGTTCAGAAATAGAAGGATGTGAGAAGAAGGGAAGTAATTTTCGAAAATTAAGTAAAAGATTTTGAAAACATTTTTGAAAAACACTAATTGATTTTCGAAAATAAAAGTGGAAAAGAAATCAAGTGATTTTTGAAAAAGATTTTGAAATTAGAAATCAAAAAGATTTGATTGAAAACTATTTTGAAAAAGATGTGGTTAAGAAGATATGATTGGTTTTAAAAAGATGTGATTGAAAAGATATGATTTGAAAACAAATTTAAAAAGATATGATTTGAAAACAATTTTAAAAAAATATGATTTGAAAACAATTTTAAAAAGATATGGTTTGAAAACAATTAAAAAAAAAGATTTGATTTTAAAAATTAATGACTTGCCTAACAAGAAAAGATATGATTCAAACATAAAACCTTCCTCAACAGAAAAGGCAAAAAATGTTCAATCAAATCATTAATTGTTAGTAAGTATCTTTGAAAAAGGAAAGAAATTGATTTTGAAAACATTTGATTGAAAAGATTTGATTTGAAAAAGATTTGATTTTGAAAAACTTTGAAAACTTGAAAAAAAAAAATTGATTTTGAAAACAAAATCTTCCCCCTTTGCCATCCTGGCGTTAAACGCCCAGAATGGTGCACATTCTGGCGTTTAACGCCCAAAACTATACCCTTTTGGGCATTAAACGCCCAGCCAGGCACCCTGGCTGGCGTTTAAACGCCAGTCTGTCTTCTTCACTGGGCATTTTTGAATGCCCAGCTTTTTCTGTGTGATTCCTCTGCAGTATGTTCTGAATCTTAAATTCTCTGTATTAGTGACTTGAAAAGACACAAAAAAAATATTTTTGGATTTTTTTATAATGAGGAATAATCAAAATGCAACTAAAATCAAATAACAATGCATGCAAGACACCAAACTTAGCAGTTTGTATACTACTGACACTAACAAAATGAGAATGCATATGAGAAACAACAAAACACTCAAGTCAAGAGAATTCAAAGATCAAAACAAGGAAATCATCAAGAACAACTTGAAGATTAGTGAAGACACATGCATAAATTCGAAAAATGCAAGAAAAACAGAAACATGCAATTGACACCAAACTTAAAATGAGACACTAGACTTAAACAAGAAATATTTTTGGTTTTTATGATTTTGTAATTTTTTTTGTGCTTTTTCGAAAATTAAGTGAAAAGAAAAATAAAGGTATCAAAATTCTTAATGAGAATTCCAGGAATCATGCAATGTTAGTCTAAAGCTTTAGTCTAAAGGAATTAGACATAGCTAGCCAAGCTTCAGCAAGACATTGCATTCAAGAGCTAAATTGATGAGGATCAATCAGCTTTGGTGATGATAAGAACATCACCTTGAAACACTAGAATTCATTCTTAAGAACTCTGAAAAAAATACCTAATCTAAGCAACAAGATGAACCGTCAGTTGTCCATACACAAGAACAATCCCCGGCAACGGCGCCAAAAACTTGGTGCACGAAATTGTGATCAATACTTTTCAAAACATAAACAATCCCTAGTAATGGCTCCAAAGACTTGGTGCTCAATACCATGGCATAAACACAACTTCGCACAACTAACCAGCAAGTGCACTGGGTCGTCCAAGTAATAAACCTTACGCGAGTAAGGGTCGATCCCACGGAGATTGGTGGTATGAAGCAAGCTATGGTCACCTTGTAAATCTCAGTCAGGCAGACTCAAATGGGTATAGTGATAAACGAATAAAGCATAAAGATAAAGATAGAGATACTTATGTATATCATTGGTGAGAGCTTCAGACAAGCGTATGAAGATGCCTTCCCTTCTGTCTCTCTGCTTTCCTACTGTCTTCATCCAATCCTTCTTACTCCTTTCCATGGCAAGCTTGTGTAGGGTTTCACCGTTGTCAGTGGCTACCTCCCATCCTCTCAGTGAAAATACGTCCCTGATGCTCTGTCACAGCATAGGCTAATCATCTGTCGGTTCTCGGTCCGGCCGGAATAGAATCCAGTGATTCTTTTGCGTCTGTCACTAACGCCCCGCCTTTCGGAGTTTGAAGCACGTCACAGTCATTCAATCATTGAATCCTACTCAGAATACCACAGACAAGGTTTAGACCTTCCGGATTCTCTTGAATGCCGCCATCAGTTCTCGCCTATACCACGAAGATTCCTTTTAAAGAATCCAAGAGATAAACACTAGAGCCTCGTATGCTTGTAGAACAAGAGTGGTTGTCAGTCACTTTGTTCATGAGTGAGAATGATGATGAGTGTCACGGATCATCACATTCATCAAGTTGAAGAACAAGTGATATCTTGGACAAAGAACAAGCGGAATTGAATAGAAGAACAATAGTAATTGCATTAATACTCGAGGTACAGCAGAGCTCCACACCTTAATCTATGGTGTGTAGAAACTCCACCGTTGAAAATACATAAGAACAAGGTCTAGGCATGGCCGTGAGGCCAGCCCTCAAATGATCTAAGAACTAGATGTCCGAAGATGAAAAATACAATAGTAAAAGGTCCTATATATAGAGAACTAGTAGCCTAGGGTGTACAGAGATGAGTAAATGACATAAAAATCCACTTCCGGGCCCACTTGGTGTGTGCTTGGGCTGAGCAATGAAGCATTTTCGTGTAGAGACGTTTTCTGGAGTTAAACGCCAGCTTTCATGCCAGTTTGGGCGTTTAACTCCAAGTTTTATGCCAGTTCCGGCGTTTAACGCTGGAATTTCTTGAGGTGACTTTGAACGCCGGTTTGGGCCATCAAATCTTGGGCAAAGTATGGACTATCATATATTGCTGGAAAGCTCAGGATGTCTACTTTCCAACGCCGTTGAGAGCGCGCCAATTGGGCTTCTGTAGCTCCAGAAAATCCACTTCGAGTGCAGGGAGGTCAGAATCCAACAGCATCTGCAGTCCTTTCCAGTCTCTGAATCAGATTTTTGCTCAGATCCCTCAATTTCAGCCAGAAAATACCTGAAATCACAGAAAAACACACGAACTCATAGTAAAGTTCAGAAAAGTGAATTTTAACTAAAAACTACTAAAAATATACTAAGAACTCTACTAAAACTACTAAAAACATACTAAAAACAATGCCAAAAAGCGTACAAATTATCCGCTCATCATGCGTCTTAGTAACTTGAGTGAGAAAAGACTTAGTATCTTAGCTAAAAAGTACTCACTTCCAGTGAAAGGTACAACATTAAATACTTATACTCATTGTTTTGTTGGAAAGCATCCTAGAGTATCATTTTATAATTCTGGACCTCATAGGAGATTACATGTTCTAGATTTAGTTCATATTGATGTATGCACTATGGATGCTAAAACACTAGGAGATGCATCATACTTTATTATTTTTATTGATGATTATTCTCGAAAAATATGGGCTTTTATTTTGAAATCTAAAGATCAGGTTCTCGATGTCTTTAAGAACTTTTATGCAAATGTTGAAAGAGAAACAGGAAGGAAATTAAAATATGTTCGAGAAAATAATGGTGGTGAATACAGGGGTCCATTTGAAAAGTATTGTAAAGAACATGGGATCAAACTTGAGAAAATAATTCCTAAGACTCTTCGATATAATAGAGTTGTAGAGCGAATGACTCACACAATCAATGACAGAGTCAGGTGTATATCCTCTCATGCAAAGTTATCTAAATCCTTTGGGGTAAAACGATGAGGACTATAGTAGATTTAATCAACCTTTCTCCTTCAGTTCCAATAAATGGTGATGTTCCAGAGAATGTTTGGAGAGGGAAAGATGTCTCCTATAGTCACGTACAAGTGTTTGGCTATAGAACTTTTGTTTACATTCCAAGAAATGAAAGATCCAAACTTGATAGAAAGTCAAAGCAGAGTATCTTCATGAGTTATGGTCACAAAAACTTTGGTTATAGGTTGTGGGATCCAGTGGGCAAGAAAATAATTAAAAGCTGAGATGTGATTTTTCTTGAAGACCAAACTATTGAAGACTTTGAGAAGATAGATAAACCAATAACAACTGTTAGACATTCTGCTGATAATGAATCTAATCCTTCCACTAGACCTCCTATTGATGGGGGATATGTACAAGTTGATAATGAAGGTGATGATTTGCATGATGAACTTACACCTCAACCTGAGGTGCTAGATGTAGAAGTTCTAACAAATATTGAAGTTTCACCTGAACCACCAGTTGAATTTGAATTAAGAATATTTATTAGAGAGTGTCATCCTTCTCAGAGATACTCTCTTCATGAGTATGTGATGAACACTGAGACTGGAGATCTAGAGAGCTACTAGCTAGAAAGCTATGTCTAATGAACATAAAAAAGATTGGTTGAATGCCATGCAAGAAGAAATAAAATCCTTGTATGAGAATCATACATTTGAATTGGTGATGCTGCTAAAGGGTACAGAGCATTCAAGAATAAATGAGTGTTCAAATTAAAAGCGGATGAAAATGTCTACGACCAATGTACAAAGCTCGGTTGGTTGTGAAAGGCTTTGAGCAGAAAAAAGTTATTGATTTTGAAAAGATTTTCTCTTTAGTTATAAAGATGTCCTCTATTCGAGCTATACTTAGATTGGTGGCTAGCTTGACTTTAGAGGTTTCGCAGCTTGATGTGAAGACTGAATTCTTTCACGGTAACATTGATAAATAAATTTATATAGAGCAACAACAAGGTTTTGAGGTTAAAGGAAAGGAGCATCTCGTATGCAAGTTGAAGAAGAGCTTATATGGGCTAAAGCAAGAGCCAAGATAATGGTACAAGAAGTTTGAATCCTTTATGGAAGGTCATGGGTATAGTAAGACTTCTTCCGATCATTGTGTGTTTGTCAAAAAATATCTGATGATGACTTTATAATTCTCTTACTTTATGTTGATGACATGTTGATTGTTGGTCATGACACTAAGAAGATTGAAAATCTTAAGAAAGACTTGAACAAATCCTTTGCTATGAAGGATTTAGGTCTTGCAAAGAAAGTCCTTAGCATGAGTATCACTCATGACAAGAAGAATGAAAAACTGTAGTTGTTGCAGCAGAAATATATTGAGAAGGTTTTAAAGAGGTTTAGCATGAGTAATTTCAAACTTGTTACTACTTTACTTGCTAGTCATTTCAAGCTGAGTTTGCAATAATGTCTTATAAGTGAGAAAGAAAAAGAAGAAATGAAGAAGATTCTATATGCATTTGCAGTTGGTAGTTTGATGTATATTATGGTTGGCACCACATATTGCTCATGATGTTGGAGTTGTTAGTCAGTTTTTCTCTAATCCTGACAAAGAACACTAGCAAGCAGTGAAATGGATTCTCAGATACCTTAATGGTACTTCTAGAGTTGGTTTATGATTTGGGAGTGGCCAACTTGTGTTGGATGGTTACACAGATACAAATATGGCTGGGGATCTTGATTTAAGAAAGTCGACTTCTAGTTATATGATGAGTTTTGCAAGGGACGCTGTGTCGTGGCAATCTCGACTTAAGAATTGTGTTGTTTTATCTACTACAAAGGCAGAATACATTGTTGTTGTTAAAGCTTCTAAGGAACTCTTGTGGATAAAGAAATTTATATAAGAGTTAGGCATCAATCAAAAGAAGTTTGTGTTATTTTGTGATAACCAAAGTGCTATCTATCTTAGCAAGAATTCGACGATTCATTCCAGATCAAAGCACATAGAGGTGAGGTGTCATTAGATACATCAAGCGCTTAAGATGAAGTCATATGAACTTGAGAAGATCCATACTGATGATAATGGTTCAGATACAATGACTAAGAGTCTACTTGCAATGAAGTTTGATTCTTGCAAACAGAAGATAGACTTGGTGGAGCAGCCTATCCCTACTTGAGTCGATGAGAAGGAGATTTGTTGGTGGATCCCGAAATCAAGTGGGACCCACAACTTAAAAAAACAAAAAAGAAGTGGCTTAAGCCACATGAAGAATAAAAGAAAAAGAGAGAGATTGAGTAATCTAATTCGAAGAAAGAAACAAAGAGTGAGAGAAAGCTTTGACGATGAGGAAGAGAAGAAAAAGGGGGAAAAATGGAAGTTCTATTTTGATTTCATTGAAATAATAAACTTGTTCCATTTCTTATGAAATTTTAGTATATTGTTCCTGATGTAGAGATGAATATTAGGATATAGCTTGCTAGTTGTATTACTTTTTCTTTTGTTTCATTTGAGATACCAACGTTTTGGAGAGTTTATGTTGATTCTATCAATTTGATTATGTATTTTGTTAATTGTTAAGATGTCCTAGTGCTACTAAAAAGACTAATTATGTACCATTATTTTGATAGTGGAAGATTTTTACTAGACTAAGTCCCGTAGATTTTTTTGTCCCTCTTTTAGAAAATTTTCAATGATAAAAATTTTGATATTTAATTATTTAATTTCTACCATTATATTTGTTGCTTTGAGTATTTTTAGAGTTGCCTATTTAATTGTGTAACACCCTACCACGCAGAGCCTTACGCTTAAGTCGTAAAGCAGATGTGGCAAGGTATTACGACCTCTAAAAGTAAAATACGTACATAGATATAGTTGAAAGAATTCATATCTAGGAGCCATGAAGAATAAGATAACCAAAAGTGAAAACAGGAAATCGTGTCACACTCGCAAAGATACGCGTAAGCTAGATAAACGAGATCAAAATGGAAGATAATACACACACACACACACATTGGAGTTTCAAAGACATAATGCAAAGTTATCTCAAAACATAAATAAAACACCTGTTTCTCCAAAAGCAACCTCTAAGAGGGAAAAATACAAAATATACATGCAGAGATTCTATATACACATATAAATAGCCTAAAATAAAATATAACATCCCAAAAGATAATTCTTCGCTTATAAGGAGGGTCTCCAGATGCTCAACGAGGTGTCTTTTAACCTGCATATGAAAAACAACAGAAGCATGTATGGAATAAGAACCGGGGTTCTCAGCATGGTGAAGGTGCCGCATAGTTAATATAAAAGGTATTGGGAAAGCCAGAGGCATTTCTAGAACTTCGACATTCATATTAATCTTAAAATTTATTCTAAACAAATAATATCAGAAATCTAACTAAAGGATCCTAGCCCTATTCTAACTCTACACCTTCTGTCAACTCTAAACTTCTGATTCACTGGTGGAACAATCCTCATTCACTCCTTCGCCAAGAGAGGGTGTCTCAAAAGCATACACATACAAATCAAATAAAGAAAACACAGATAGAGGTACAATTACAACAAGTAGAACAAGTAGCAAATAAGCAGGGTTAAGTAGTTAAGCAAACCAAAACAATGTACACTCAAGCAAAACATACGAATGCATATGATGTATGCCTATCCTATGGCTGATGAGTCCTATCTGTCAGTTATATAGCCAACCCGACATGTCCTGGTAGCTAACCATTGGATAGTCCCTCTGTACATGCATCCCCAACCTCAATAATATCCATAGGAAAATCTAAAGCTCAATTTATCCATGGGTGAGACAACTTAAGCTCAAATTCATATATATATATATATATATGCATGCCCATGGGGAAACCTGGGCAGTTAAAGTGCCCAGTCACATCTTGCGACAGAGGGTCAACAATTAGTCTCAAAATATACAAGCCACATAATGATCTCTTTTCTTTTTTAAAATAACACTTCAAATCAAATCTTCAATTTTTATAAAAATTTCAGTAGCATCTCTTCTAAGACTCAAATAATTTCTAGTATCAAATCTTTTCTAGACCAAACCAATTCTAATATTAAATCTTTTTCCAAAACTAACCAACTCCAATAACAAATTGTTTACAAAATCGAACTACGCATCTCTCAACTAATCCATTCAATTCAATTTCACAAACTCACCATCAATCTTCAACACATCAACAATCTTCATTATTTTTTTGATACTTATCAAAGACATAATCCAACATATACAAATTCATTCATCTTTTATACATACATCATATACCATATATACAGTCCACCAATAGTTCATTCAGTTCATTCCTATCTTAAGATCTTCAAGGCTAAGTTTTCACGTGACATTAAATATTAACTACGAGAAACTAAAAGCATACCTTAGCTGATTCCTTCCTAAGCCAGGAACTCCTCAAAAACTTCTCCTTTCATAAGCTCCAACCTTCCAAACGTCAATTCCTCAAGCTTAATCACTCAGATTTTGTTTTAAACCACCAAATTGAACTCTAAATCAACAATAACTTAATCTAATTCACACAATATCACTATCATCATAGGATTCACTAATTCAATGATTCACAATGGTTTAATAGTTTTTTTTATCTTACTCATGGATCAATTGGACAAAACTCAGTGATTACTAGCTGCAAGAGTTTACCTAAACTATCAAAATCATTCAATTCCTCCATACCCAAATTCAAAATCTACGAAATTGAGGAGGGGAATAACTGGGTGAGAAATGCGAATTTTTTACCACTTTCTTTATATAGAATTAAAGAGAGTTCTAAGACAAACACACAGCCGCTGACGGCTCGTCAATCAGAGCTCTGGATTGAAAGTTATAGACGATTGAATTTTGGAGGTGAGAGCATATTCTAGGAGTGAAATGGGGAAGAAAGCATTGTTTTGGTGTTTTATAAGTTGGGCTTTGGGCCCAGTCCAACCGGTTCAGCCCGTCGGCTCAATTTTGGGTCAAAATCTTTAAAATTAGTGTCAAAATTTATATTTTTAATATTTCTACTTCTCTAGATTATGAAAATTTAATTTTCTAATTTATTTGAGTAATAATTAATTTATTGGCTAATTATTTATTAATTTCACAAGATTTACATCATACTCACCTAATTAAGAATTTCGCCCTCAATATACATATTCAGTTACCTGAAAATAGGTGCGGGTAGTTGATGTGGGAAAAATGTCGGTAAAGAATTTCATAAAAATAATCGCGTTGCAAGTATAGATCTAAACCAACAAACTATCCTCAATCAAATTTAATTTTTTTGTCACAATGTAAACCCAATAAAAATAAACCGAAGTATTTAAACCTCGGGTCGTCTCTCAAGGAATCACAAAGAAGTGTATTTATTATTAGTTATGAGATTGTATCCTTTTGGGTTTTGTAATAAGAAACAAGAAAATAAAATGGCAAGAAAATAAATCAATAACTAAGAAAACTCCTAGCAAGGAAAGAGAATTAGAAGTCCTATCCTAATTATCATTATCAGTTGTGATGGTAATTGCCTTTTGCTTGCACTTAGTTAACCTCTAACAATGAAGGAAAGTCAAGTGAGCAAAAATCATCTTAGGTTCACAAGTCCTAATCAAAGACTAGATTTAGTGAAGGCTAAGCCAATTAGCAAGACTCAATTACCAATCAACAAAAGACTTTTGATAACTCAAGAGTCTCTAAATAATCAATCCAAGTTAAGAACATAAAAGTCTAATTTGAAACCCTCCCAAGCGTTTTATCAAACACTTAGAAGGCACAAAATAAAACATAAAAAACTAACAAGGAAAAATAAATCTAAACAACCAAGTGCAAGGAATCAATAACAACAAATAAAGAAAGAAGCAATAAACATAAAATACCTCAACTTGCATTAATAGGAACTTGAATCTAACATGAAGAGTACATAAACTAAATTGGAAAAATAAGAAATCAACAAGAGAAGATAAGCTGAAATACTAGAACAATAGAATGTAGAATAGAAACTAAATTAAAGTAAGATGAAATCTAAAATTGAAAATAAATAAAACTAAAAACCTAAAACCTAGAGAAAGGCTCTAGAAAACTACATCTAAACCTAAAATTGTGTGAATGATCAATTCCCCCACTCTATAGCTTCTAATATGTGTTTTTGGATTTGGAACTGGGCCAAAAACAGCCCAGAAATCGTCCCCAGCAATTTCTGATATGTCCACCACGTAGCTCTGTCACGTGTATGCGTCGCTGAACGTTCGCAAGGTCACGCGCGCGCGTCGCCTTACTGCATGACAACTATGGCAAATTGCATATCATTTTGAAGCCTCAGATGTTAGCTTTCCAACGCAACTGGAACCGCCTCATTCGGACCTCTGTAGCTCAAGTTATGGTCGATTTAGTACAAAGAGGTCAGGGTTGACAGCTTAGCAATTCCTTCAATTTCTTGTATTCTTTCCACTTTTGCATGCTTCCTTTCCATCCTCTAAGCCATTCCAGCCCTATAAAGCCTGAAATCACTTAACACACATATCAAGGCATCGAATGATAATAAGAAAGGATTAAAATTAGCAAATTTAGGGCCAAAGAAGCATGTTTTCAATCATAGCACAAAATTAGGAAGAAAAATATAAAACATGCGAATTCAATGAATAAGTGTGAGAATAATGGATAAAATCCACTAAATTAAGCACAAGATAAACCGTAAAATAGCGGTTTATCAGTAGTCCTTTCTCATTTTTGACTCAAGTTCCTAAGTGTATTCCTCAATTCTAGCTCGACTCCAAGCAACCTTTACTAACAAAACTTTCTTTCCACGCAGTTGCTTAATACTGGTATCGTCAATTCAGATTGGAGTCACTTGAAACGTCAGATTCTGTCTCAATTGAACTGATTCAGGTTCTAAAACATGGTTGGTATCAGAAGTGTACTTTTGATGCTATGAAACGTAAAATATGTCATGCAGATTCGAAAGATACGGTGGTAAAGTTATCTGATACGCCACAGGACCAATTCTCTTCAAAATCTGAAATGAACTGATATAATGAGAATTCAATTTCTTTGTCATGATCGCTCTACCCACTCCTGTTATTGGAGTAATAATTAGGAATACATGGTCTCCTTCATTAAATTCTAACGGTTTCTATCTCTGATCGGTGTAGCTCTTTTGGCAACTCTGAGCGGTAAGCATTTTGTTGCAAATTTTTTTAATCTGCCTTGTGGTTTTAGCTACTAACTCAGGCCCCAATAAACTTGACTCTCCAATTTCATACCAACATAGTGGGGATTGGCACTTTCTTCCATACAAATCCTCATACGGAGCCATTCTAATGCTCGCATGATAACTATTTTTGTACGCAAACTCCACTAGCAGCATATAACGTTCCCAGCTCGCTGGTTGATCCAACACACAAGCTCTCAACATATCTTTTAGGGTTTGTATCACCCTCTCCGATTGACCATCGGTTTGAGAATAGTACGCGGTACATAAGCTCAATTGAGTTTCAAATGCTTTTTGAAACGTCCCCTAGAATCTTGAAGTGAAACGAGGATCTGTATCAGAAACTATGGTTGTAGGCACACCCTACAATCTTACAATCTCCTTGATATACAAACGGACTAACTCTTCTAAGGTATAACTCATTCGGATAGGCAAAAAGTGTGTAGACTTCGTCAACCGATCCACAATCACCAATACTGCGTCAAATCCTGCCCAAGTCTTCGGCAATCTAGACACAAAGTCTATTGTAATACTTTTTCATTTCCATTGTGGAATTTCTAAAGGTTATAACTTTCCAAACGGTCTCAGGTGTTCAATCTTTACTTTCTGACAGGTCTAACATTTTGAAGCATATAAAGCTACATCATTCTTTATTCTCGACTACCAGAACCTTGTTTTTAGAACATGATACATCTTGGTACTCCCTGGATGGATTGAAAACATACTCCAATGAGCTTCTGTTAACATATCTTGCCTCAAGTCTCCTACATTCGGTACACAGATCCTTCCCTTGTACCTCTAAACTCCTTCTATGTCTTTACTAACTTCTCCTTGTTTCCTCTGTTCAATGATTTGCATCAATTTCTACAACTCCTGATCATTCTGCCAAGTCTTCTAAATCTCAGCCTTAAAGTAACTGGAGATATGTAATTAATTTAAGCACATATTCCCAGCAACCTCTCTAACACCCAAGTTTAGATTCTCAAATATTTTCAACAAAAAGTTTCTTCTTTTAGCATCATCCAAGCAACATATAATAATTTCTGGCTCAAAGCATCTGCCACGACATTAGCTTTTCTTGGATGGTAACTCAGTTCGAAATCATAGTCCTTCAGTAATTTCATCCACCTTCTTTGGTGCATATTAAGCTCATTCTGATCAAAGAGATATCTCAAGCTCTTGTGGTCAGAGAAGACTTGACACCTAACACCATATAGGTAGTGCCTCCACACCTTTAAGGAAAACACAAGCACAACAAGTTCTAGGTCGTGAGTCAAATATTTTACTTCATGCGGTTTCAACTGTCGTGAAGCATACTGATAAACCACTATTTCATGGTTTATCTTGTGCTAATTTGAGTGGTTTTTATCAACTCTTTACCCACTTATTTATATGATTTGCATGATTTTACAATTCCTTCCCAATTTTATTCTATGATTGAAAACTTGCTTCCTAGACATTTAAATTATATATTTTTAATTCCCCTTTATACCATTCGGTGCCGTGATCTGTGCGTTAAGTGTTTTCAGGCTTTATAGGGCAGGAGTGGCTTAGAGGATGGAAAGGAAGCTTGCAAAAATGGAAGGAATGCAAGGAAACAAAGAAGCTGACCAGCGAGCAGCGGCACGCGTGCGCACGCGCACATTAGCGCATTCACATATTGACGCGCACGCGCACCTGACGCGGACGTGCAACAAGCAAAAGCACAATCGACGCGTATGCGCACCTGGCGCGCACGCGTGACATGCGCGACCTGCAAAAATCACAGAAATCACTGGGGGCAATTTTAGGCCAGTTTTAGACCCAGTTTTTGGCCCAGAAACACAGACTAGAGCCAGGGAACAATAGAGACTCTAAGACACATTCTCATTCTGCATAGTTTTATTTTAGTTTTTGGAATCTAGAGAGAATTCTACTTCTTCCTCTAGGTTTTCTTCACATTCATAGTTTTAGAGTTTTAGTGCTTTGCTTGGATATTGAGAAGATTCATTACCTTCGTTGGAGCTTCCTCATTCTAGTTTGTCTCTCTATTCTTTACTCCTTTATTGCCCATTGACTCTATTTAGATAAGTATGTTCATGATTTTGGGATTTATTAATGCAAAGAACCATTTTTACTTTTAATTGAATTTAGTTATTAATTATCATGTCTTTCTTTTATTCCTTTCTTAATTCTGTGAAAGTTATATTCATGATAATGGAGTAGTTCCCTAACTTGATTGGGAGTTGATTAAAAGGAAAACCTTGAGTTGGAATACTCAAGTATTAATATTAATTGGAAGATGTTGGCTAATTCTCCTGTCTTCAACTCTAATCCTTTCTTAGGAAAGGATTAGGACGCAAGCGATAGGATTAGTTTGAGAGTACTTGACTTTCCCTTATTATATAAGGGATAACTAAGTAAGATAACAACCCTTTTATTATTACACTTGAGAGAGTTCAACAGGGATAGAACTTCCATTTAATCTTCTCCCGATCAAGACTTTTATTTAAATTACATAAATTCTCAATCATTTATTTCTCTGTTTCTCAAACTCAAAAATTTCTTGGAAAATCTCTGATTAATAAAATAGCACTCTTTCTGCAACTCGTTGGGAGACAACCTAGGATTCATACTCCTAGTATTTTATTTCTAAATTTTGTGACAACCTCTTCTAAATTGATAAGCGGATTTTAGTCGGTTGAGAACTGTACTTGCAACGCTGTTTTCTCTATAAATTCTTAATCGGCCAATTTTCGCCACGTCAATTTTTAGCGCCGTTGTCGGGGAGTTGCAACAGTGTGCTAATTTAATGGTTGGAATTTAATTATTTGCATTTTTTCTATTTTATTACCATGAGCTGTATGTTTCTTTCATTGAATGACGCGTTCACTACCTGATCCAATCCTACCCGTATTTGATCCTGAAATTGAAAGAACTATCTCACGTATAAGGCGGGTTCGGCGTCGGTTAGTCCTTTCTGAGGACGAATCTGAAACGTCATTTAAGGAAGAAACAAGCTCCCTTTCTATTGATTTGGTTGATTTACGCGCAGAGAACATGGCAGCTCCCAGGAGGATTACTCTACAGGAAGCAGGAGGTCCAAACTTTACACTACAACCTTTCCAAGCGCGTTATCCAAATCTGGATGCAGATATTGAACTGAAGACTGCACTAATTAATCTACTGCCGAAGTTTCATGGCTTACCTGCTCAAGAGCCTCTCAAGTACCTCAGGGATTTTCAGACAGCCTGTTCTACTGTCAGACGTAATGGTGCAACTAAGACTTCTATTCTGCTGGCCGCCTTCCCATTTTCTCTTGAGGGAAAGGTGAGGGAGTAGTACTACACTCAACCTGAAGCAGTTGTTACTAACTGGGACACGCTTCGAAGAGAATTCCTAGAAAAATACTTTCCAGCTGAAGTTACTGATAGACTGAGGAAAGAAATTTCAATGATTATTCAAGGCGAATCAGAGACTCTTTACGAGTATTGGGAGCGCTTCAATAATCTCCTAGACGCGTGCCCCCACCACATGATTGACAAGTTGGTGTTGATCAGCTACTTCACATAAGGCATGAAACCTCAGGACAAGACTATATTAGATGGTGCGAGCAATGGTTCTCTGTAAAAGTACAAGACCACGGATAAAGCATGGCAACTGATTACCGACTTGGCTGAGTCTGCTCAGAATCACAAGAACAACAAGAACAACCACCCCAAGGTTGTGGCAAAGGTTTCCTCTAGCAGTGAGAATAATGCTCTCACACAATCTATATGTGAGATGACCAACCAACTGAGCAGATACATCTGGGCCAACAACACTCTCAGCCCCCCTCACCACAACATAGTCAACAACTGGTTCCTTATAGAGTATGTGGAATATGCGCTGATTATAGTCATTACACTGATGAGTGTCCACAGCTCCAACATGAGGACAACACCGTGGCAGCTACTCATAATTTCTATGACCGTCCGAATCAAGGATACTACCAACAAGGTGGCAACTATAACCAAGGTGGGAACTTTAACCAAGGTTGGAGGGACAACTATAACAGAGGAGACAGAGACGGCCAAGGAAATCAGAGATGGAATAATAATAGCAACCAGCAGAACCGGTATCAGCAGAATCCTACCTATCAATAGCAGAACCAGAACCATGCTTACAGAGCACCTCATCTAAGGTAGTCCCAAACGTCTCAGTAGACCCCTCAGATTACTTACCCCTCTTCTTCTTCTAATGATGAGTTGCTACACTCTATTGATCAGAGACAGAAGACCATGGAGAACAACCTTACTTTCACTTTAAACGGTCTGAACTCTACCTTGCAAACTTTTGTCTCACAGATAAGATCACTGAATAACCCTAACAACCAGCCTTCAAGCTCTAGTAGAATTCCTTCTCAACCCTTACCCAACCCCAAGGGTGGCATCAATGCCATCACCTTGAGGTCCGAAACCACACTGCAAGAGAGGAATCCTGAGGAGCCAAGCCCACAAGAACACGCCCCAGCTGAAGACATGCTTGAAGTGGAGGATGTTGAAAAGGAAGATAAAGTACAAGACACGGTTGAAGAAGAAGTAACTCAACCAGAGAATGGCGCACCAGAAGGAGTTAAAGCTACCAAAGACGTTACCCCTATCCCATTTCCACACCTTGCAAGAAAATCCAGAAAGCAGATGGAACTTGACCCAAAAATGGTAGAAATCTTCAAAAAGGTTGAGGTCACTGTTCTCCTTTTTGATGTTATTCAGCAAGTACCTAAATATGCGAAGTTTCTAAAGAATTTGTGCATACGTAAGGATAGGATTAATGAATTAGAAACTATTCCTTTAGGTAGTTCTATATCTGCATTGATGGGGGATATACCTGAAAAATGTAGTGATCCAGGCTCATGCATGGTTAACTGTACCATTGGGGTGTAATATTTTCTGACTGCATGTGTTATTTAGGAGTGTGCGTGAGTATTATGCCTTTGTCTATATATAATGCCTTGAGGCTCCCTCCCTTAAAAAGGTCGGCAGCTCATTTTGTGTTAGCAGATAAAAGCATTATTACAGTGGTTGGAATTGCTGAGGACGTGCTGGTGAGCATTAAGGGGCTCACATTTCCCATTGACTTCTATATCTTGGAAATGCCACAAAATGACTCAGGGAAACCGTCATCCATCTTGCTTAGAAGACCATTCCTGAAGACCTCCAAGTTCAAGTTGGATGCATTCTCAGGAACCTATTCTTTTGAGATAGACGGCCGAGTAGTAAGCTTCAATCTGAATGAGGCTATGAAGCACCCTCCAGAAGACCATTCCATCTTTCAGTGCGACATCATTGATGAGACAGTGGCTGCAGTTCACCAAGAGGAAGTAGAAGAGCTGCACATGGAGCAAGGTCCAAGTGTGGAGAACCCCTCTGAACACAATGAGGACATTATGCCATCATCACTGGCTCCAGACGATCCAGTTCCCGATCAGGAGCAGAAATTGGAGTTAAAACCCCTTCTACCCCACCTCAAGTATGCTTACCTTGAGGATAATCAGAAGCTCCCAGTTATCATTGCAAGGGAACTCACAGCCCAACAGGAGGAGCAGTTGCTTAGTGTGCTGCGAAGACACAAGAAAGAAATTGGGTGGAGCTTGGCGGATATAGTAGGCATCAGCCCTCAAGTTTGTGAGCACAAAATATTTTTAGAAGAGGGAGCAAGGCCTGTTTGTCAACCCCAAAGAAGACTGAATCCCACCATCTTGGAGGTTGTCAAGAAGGAAGTAACCATACTACTGGAAGCAAATATCATCTACCCCATCTCAGATAGCAAATGGGTTAGCCCAGTGCAAGTGGTACCCAAGAAGTCTGGAGTCAAACAGTAAAGAATGAGCAAGGAGAGCTCATAGCAACTAGAGTGCAGAACTCCTGGAGGGTGTGCATTGACTACAGGCGCCTCAACCAGGCCACTCGTAAGGATCACTATCTCCTGCCATTCATTGATTAAATGCTGGATCGCCTGTCAGGTAAATCGCATTACTGCTTTTTAGATGGTTACACAGGCTATTTTCAGATTCATATAGCTCCTGAGGATCAAGAAAAGACTACTTTTACATGTCCCTTTGGAACTTATGCTTACAAGAGAATGCCTTTTGGCTTATGCAATGCACCAGCTACTTTCCAAAGGTGCATGATGAGTCTTTTCTCTGATCTTATTGAGAATTGTATGGAAGTTTTTATGGATGATTTTAGCGTATACGGTGATTCCTTTAGCCTTTGCTTGGATAGTTTATCTAGAATATTAGACAGGTGTGTTAGATCAAACCTTGTTTTAAATTTTGAAAAGTGTCATTTTATGGTCAAACAAGGTATTATTCTAGGACATGTTGTCTCTAATACTGGTATTTCTGTAGATCTAGCAAAGGTAAATGTCATTTCTAGTCTGCCTTACCCATCTTCCGTAAGGGAAGTCCATTCGTTCCTTGGTCATGCAAGTTTTTACCGGAGATTTATAAAGGACTTCAATAAGGTAGCTTTACCTTTATCTAGACTGCTGCAGAAGAATGTTGAATTTGAGCTGAGTGAGGATTGTATGGAAGTGTTTGATAAGCTGAAGATCGCCTTGACTCAAGCTCCAATTGTGCAAGGACCAGACTGGAGTTAGCCCTTTGAGATTATGTGTGACACCTCCAACCATGCTGTAGGAGCGGCGCTGGCCCAGCGCACAGGTAAAGACCCTTTCGTAATTACATATGCTTCGAAGACCTTAGACGCTACTCAATCTAATTACACTACCACTGAAAAAGAGCTTTTAGCTATTGTTTTTGCTCTGGATAAATTCTGAGCCTATTTACTTGGCACTAAAGTGGTAGTGTACTCAGACCATGCAGCTCTCAAATATTTGTTAGCTAAAAAAGAGTCCAAACCAAGGCTGATACGTTGGATACTGCTGCTGTAAGAATTTGATTTAGAAATTAAGGATAGGAGTGGTTCTCAGAATTTAGTGGTGGACCACTTAAGTCGCCTTGAGCACATCAAGCATGACTCCACTCCTATCAATGATGTTTTTCCATTTGATAGCTTGCATGCAGTATCTAAAGAAGTTCCTTGGTATGCACATGTAGCTAATTATCTAGTTAGTCATACCTTCCCTCCCAATTTTACTAAGCATCAGAGGGACAAGCTGAAAAGCGAGTCCAAATATTATATTTGGGATGATCCA
This sequence comes from Arachis stenosperma, assembly GCF_014773155.1. Lineage (NCBI taxonomy): Eukaryota > Viridiplantae > Streptophyta > Magnoliopsida > Fabales > Fabaceae > Arachis > Arachis stenosperma. The sequence goes on from NC_080378.1 coordinate 27,325,919, forward strand.
TATTTATGGAGGTATGGTGCTGACCAGATAATTAGAAGATGTGTGCCTCAATCAGAATTTCAGTCTATTTTAGAGGCCTGCCACTCCTCTGAGAGTGGTGGACATTTTGGCCCTCAAAGAACAGCTAGAAAAATTTTAGACTGTGGATTCTGGTTGCCTACTCGTTTTAAAGATGCTGCTGCCTTCTGTAAATCTTGTTCCCCATGCCAGAGGTTTGGTAATATATCCAAGAGGGATGAGATGCCCCAATGATGAGCGGATAATTTGTACGCTTTTTGGCATTGTTTTTAGTATGTTTTTGATAGTTTTAGTTGAGTTCTTAGTATATTTTTATTAGTTTTTAGTTAAAATTCACTTTTCTAGATTTTACTATGAGTTTGTGTGTTTTTCTGTGATTTCAGGTATTTTCTGGCTGAAATTGAGGGACCTGAGCAAAAATCTGATTCAGAGACTGAAAAGGACTGCAGATGCTGTTGGATTCTGACCTCCCTACACTCAAAGTGGATTTTCTGGAGCTACAGAAGCCCAATTGGCGTGCTCTCAACGGCGTTGGAAAGTAGACATCCTGGGCTTTCCAGCAATATATGATAGTCCATACTTTGCCCAAGATTTGATGGCCCAAACCGGCGTTCAAAGTCACCCTCAGAAATTCCAGCGTTAAACGCCGGAACTGGCACCTAAATGGGAGTTAAACGCCCAAACTGGAATAAAAGCTGGCGTTTAACTCCAAGGAGAGTCTCTACACGAAAATGCTTCATTGCTCAGCCCAAGCACACACCAAGTGGGCCCGGAAGTGGATTTCTATGTCATTTACTCATCTTTGTACACCTTAGGCTACTAGTTTTCTATAAATAGGACCTTTTACTATTGTATTTTCATCTTCGGACATCTAGTTCTTAGATCATTTGAGGGCTGGCCTCACGGCCATGCCTAGACTTTGTTCTTATGTATTTTCAATGGTGGAGTTTCTACACACCATAGATTAAGGTGTGGAGCTCTGCTGTACCTCGAGTATTAATGCAATTACTATTGTTCTTCTATTCAATTCCGCTTGTTCTTTGTCCAAGATATCACTTGTTCTTCAACTTGATGAATGTGATGATCTGTGACACTCATCATCATTCTCACTCATGAACAAGGTGACTGACAACCATTCTTGTTCTACAAGCATATGAGGCTTAGTGAATATCTCTTGGATTCTTTAATCGGAATCTTCGTGGTATAGGCGAGAACTGATGGCGGCATTCAAGAGAATCCGGAAGGTCTAACCTTGTCTGTGGTATTCTGAGTAGGATTCAATGATTGAATGACTGTGACGTGCTTCAAACTTATAACCTGCTGGGCGTTGGTGACAGACGCAAAAGAGGGATTCTATTCCAGTAGGGGAGGGAACCAACCGGTGATTGGCCGTACTGTGACAGAGTGCGTGAGCATTAGCTTTCACTGAGAGGATGGGAGGTAGCCACTGACAACGGTGAAACCCTACACGAGCTTGCCATGGAAAGGAGTAAGAAGGATTGGATGAAGACAATAGGAAAGCAGAGAGACGGAAGGGAAGGCATCTTCATTCGCTTATCTGAAGCTCTCACCAATGATATACATAAGTATCCCTATCTTTATCTTTTATGTTATTTTCGTTCATCATCATATCCATTTGAGTCTGCCTGACTAAGATTTACAAGATGACCATAGCTTGCTTCATACCACCAATCTCCGTGGGATCGACCCTTACTCGCGTAAGGTTTATTACTTGGACGACCCAGTGCACTTGCTGGTTAGTTGTGCGAAGTTGTGTTTATGCCATGGTATTGAGCACCAAGTCTTTGGAGCCATTACTAGGGATTGTTTATGTTTTGAAAAGTATTGATCACAATTTCGTGCACCAAGTTTTTGGCGCCGTTGCCGGGGATTGTTTGAGTATGGACAACTGACGGTTCATCTTGTTGCTTAGATTAGGTATTATTTTTCTTCAGAGTTCTTAAGAATGAATTCTAGTGTTTCAAGGTGATGTTCTTATCATCACCAAAGCTGATTGATCATCATCAATTTAGCTCTTGAATGCAATGTCTTGCTGAAGCTTAGCTAGCTATGTCTAATTCCTTTAGACTAAAGCTTTAGACTAACATTGCATGATTCCTGGAATTCTCATTAAGAATTTTGATACCTTTATTTTCCTTTTCACCTAATTTTCGAAAAATAACCAAAAAAAAAAATTACAAAAGCATAAAATCCAAAAATATTTCTTGTTTGAGTCTAGAGTCTCATCTTAAGTTTAGTGTCAATTGCATGTTTCTGTTCTTACTGCATTCATGCATGTGTCTTCATTAATCTTCAAGTTGTTCTTGATGATTTCCTTGTTTTGATCTTTGAATTCTATTGACTTGAGTGTTTTGTTATATGCATTCTCATTTTGTTAGTGTCAATGGTATACAAACTGCTAAGTTTGGTGTCTTGCATGCATTATTATTTGATTTTAGTTGCATTTTGATTATTCCTTATTATTAAAAATCCAAAAATATTTTTAATTGGTGTTTTTTCAAGTCAATAATACAGAGAATTGAAGATTTAGAACATACTGCAGAGGAATCACACAGAAAAAGCTGGGCATTCAAAAATGCCCAGTGAAGAAGACAGACTGGCGTTTAAACGCCAGCCAGGGTGCCTGGCTGGGCGTTTAACGCCCAAAAGGATAGTAGTTTGGGCGTTAAACGCCAGAATGTGCACCATTCTGGGCGTTTAACGCCAGGATGGCACAAGGGGGAGGATTTTGTTTTCAAAATCAATTTTTTTCAAGTTTTCAAAGTTTTTCAAAATCAAATCTTTTTCAAATCATATCTTTTCAATCAAATGTTTTCAAAATCAATTTCTTTCCTTTTTCAAATATACTTACTAACAATTAATGATTTGATTGAACATTTTTTGCCTTTTCTGTTGAGGAAGGTTTTATGTTTGAATCATATCTTTTCTTGTTAGGCAAGTCATTAATTTTTAAAATCAAATCTTTTTAAAATGTTTTTTTTAAAAATTGTTTTCAAATCATATCTTTTTTTAAAATTGTTTTCAAATCATATCTTCTCAATCACATCTTTTTAAAACCAATCATATCTTCTTAACCACATCTTTTTCAAAATAGTTTTTAATCAAATCTTTTTGATTTCTAATTTCAAAATCTTTTTCAAAAATCACTTGATTTCTTTTCCACTCTTATTTTCGAAAATCAATTAAGTGTTTTTCAAAATGTTTTCAAAAATCTTTTACTTAATTTTCGAAAATTACTTCCCTTCTTCTCACATCCTTCTATTTATGGACTAACACTATTCCTTAATGCAAAATTCGAACTCCATCTTCTTTGATAAGTTCGAATTTTCTACCTCTGTCTTCCATTTTTCTTCCTCTGACATCTCAAGGAATCTCTATAATGTGACATAGAGGATTCCATATTTTCTTGTTCTTTTCTCTTTCATATGAGCAGGAACAAAGACAAAGGCATTCTTGTTGAAGCTGACCCTGAACCTGAAAGGACCTTGAAGCGAAAGCTAAAAGAAGCTAGGGCACAACTCTTTATTGAGGACCTGACCGAATTCTTCAAAGAAGAAGAACCTATGGCAGCCGAAAACAACAACAATGCCAACAATACAAGGAAGGTGCTGGGTGACTTTACTGCACCTACTCCCGACTTCTATGGAAGAAGCATCTCTATCCCTGCCATTGGAGCAAACAACTTTGAGCTTAAGCCTCAATTAGTTTCTCTAATGCAACAGAATTGCAAGTTCCATGGACTTCCATTGGAAGATCCTCATCAGTTCTTAGCTGAATTCTTGCAAATCTGTGACACAGTCAAGACTAATGGGGTTGACCCTGAGGTCTATAGACTGATGCTATTCCCTTTTGCTGTAAGAGACAGAGCTAGGATATGGTTGGACTCTCAACCTAAAGAAAGCCTGGACTCTTGGGAAAAGCTAGTCAATGCCTTCTTGGCAAAGTTCTTTCCACCTCAAAGATGGAGTAAGCTTAGAGTGGAAGTCCAAACCTTCAGACAGAAGGATGGAGAATCCCTCTATGAAGCTTGGGAAAGATACAAACAATTAATCAGAAAATGTCCTTCTGACATGCTTTCTGAATGGAGCATCATAGGTATTTTCTATGATGGTCTCTCTGAACTGTCCAAGATGTCTTTGGATAGCTCTGCTGGAGGATCTCTTCATCTGAAGAAGACGCCTACAGAGGCTCAAGAGCTAATTGAGATGGTTGCAAATAACCAATTCATGTACACTTCTGAAAGGAATCCTGTGAACAACGGGACTAGTCAGAAGAAAGGAGTTCTTGAGATTGACACTCTGAACGCCATTTTGGCTCAGAATAAAATATTGACTCAACAAGTCAATTTGATTTCTCAAAGTCTGTCTGGAATGCAAAATGCACCTGGCAATACTAAGGAGGCTTCATCTGAGGAAGAAGCTTATGATCCTGAGAACCCTTCAATGGAAGAGGTGAATTACCTAGGAGAACCCTATGAAAACACCTATAATTCTTCATGGAGAAATCACCCAAATCTCTCATGGAAGAATCAAGAGAGACCTCAACAAGGTTTCAACAACAACAATAGTGGAAGAAACAGGTTTAGCAATGGCAAGCCTTTTCCATCATCTTCTCAGCAACAGACAGAGAATTCTAAGCAGAACCCCTCTGACTTAGCAACCATGGTCTCTGATCTAATCAAAACCACTCAAAGTTTCATGACTGAAACAAGGTCTTCCATTAGGAATTTGGAAGGACAAGTGGGACAGCTGAGCAAGAAAGTTACTGAACTCCCTCCAAGTACTCTTCCAAGCAACACAGAAGAAAATCCAAAAGGAGAGTGCAAAGCCATCAATATGGCCGAATTTGGAGAGGATGGAGAGGAAGTGGACACCACTGAGGAAGACCTCAATGGGCGTGCACTAGCCTCCAATGAGTTCCCCAATGAAGAACCATGGGAATCTGAGGCTCAAAATGAGACCATAGAGATTCCATTGGACTTACTTCTGCCCTTCATGAGCTCTGATGAGTATTCTTCCTCTGAAGAGGATGAGTATGTCACTGAAGAGCAAGTTGCTAACTACCTTGGAGCAATCATGAAGTTAAATGACAAGTTATTTGGAAATGAGACTTGGGAGGATGAACCTCCTTTGCTCACCAAAGAACTGGATGACTTGTCTAGGCAGAAATTACCTCAAAAGAGACAAGACCCTGGGAAGTTTTCCATACCTTGTACCATAGGCACCATGACCTTCAAGAAGGCTCTGTGTGACTTAGGGTCAAGTGTAAACCTCATGCCTCTCTCTGTAATGGAGAAACTAGGGATCTTTGAGGTACAAGCTGCAAGAATCTCACTAGAGATGGCAGACAACTCAAGAAAACAAGCTCATGGACTTGTAGAGAATGTTTTGGTAAAAGTTGAAGACCATTACATCCCTACTGATTTCATAGTCCTAGAGACTGGAAAGTGCATGGATGAATCCATCATCCTTGGCAGACCCTTCCTAGCCACAGCAAAAGCTGTGATTGATGTTGATAGAGGTGAACTGATCATTCAAGTGAATGAAGAATCCTTTGTGTTTAAGGCTTAAGGATATCCCTCTGTCACCATGGAGAGGAAGCATGAAGAGCTTCTCTCAATTCAGAGTCAAACAGAGCCCCCACAGTCAAACTCTAAGTTTGGTGTTGGGAGGCCACAACCAAACTCTAAGTTTGGTGTTGAACCCCCACATTCAAACTCTAAGTTTGGTGTTGGGAGGTTCCAACATTGCTCTGAGTATCTGTGAGGCTCCATGAGAGCCCTCTGTCAAGCTACTGACAATAAAGAAGCGCTTGTTGGGAGGCAACCCAATGATTATATTTTATATATTTCTCTTTGTTATTTTATGTTTTTTGTAGGTTGATGATCATAAGAAGTCACAAAATACATTGAAAAAGCAAAAACAGAATGAAAAACAGGAAGAAAAACAGCACACCCTGGAGGAAGATGCTGCTGGCGTTCAAACGCCAGTAAGCCTAGCAGTTGGGCGTTTAACGCCCAGTCTGGCACCATTCTGGGCGTTTAACGCCAGAAAGGGGCACCAGACTGGCGTTAAACGCCAGGAAAGGGCAAGAACCTGGCGTTAAACGCCAGGAATGGGCACCAGCCCGGCGTTTAACGCCAGAAATGGCTCAAAACGTGATTCTGAGCAACATTTGGTGCAGGGATGACTTTTCCTTGACACCACAGGATCTGTGGACCCCACAGGATCCCCACCAACCCCACCACTCTCTCTTCTTCTTCACCCATTCACCAATCACCTCAATACCTCTTCACCACTCACATCCATCCTTCATTTTCACAAACTCAAACCACTACTTCTTCCCCTTTTGGCCGAACCACAAAGCCATCTCCCTCTCCTCCATTTCTTCTTCTTCTACTCTCTTCCTTCTTCTTTTGCTCGAGGACGAGCAAACCTTTTAAGTTTGGTGTGGTAAAAGCATTGCTTTTTGTTTTTCCATAACCATTTATGGCATCCAAAGCCAGTTCAACTGAGAAGGCATGACCTCAAGCCCATCACTAAGAAAAAGGATGGAGCAAACAAGAGACCCCTCTCATCAAGAGATCCCTGAGATACCTCAAGGGATGCACTTTCCTCCACAAGACTACTGGGAGCAAATTAACACCTCCCTAGGAGAATTGAGTTCCAACATGGGACAACTAAGGGTGGAGCACCAAGAAAATTCTATCCTCCTCCATGAAATCAAAGAATCAAGAGAGAGGAGCAATAAAGACAAGGAAGAGACATTGAGGAGCTCAAGCACTCCATAGGATCTTCAAGAGGAAGAACAAGCCGCCATCACTAAGGTGGACCCGTTCTTTAATCTCCTTGTTCTTTATTTTCTTGTTTTTCGAATTTTCATGCTTGTGTTTATCTATGTTTGTGTCTTATGATCATTAGTGTCTTAGTGTCTATGCCTTAAAGCTATGAATATGAATCCATCACCTTTCTTAAAAGAAAACTGTTTTTATTACAAAAGAACAAGAAGTACAGGATTTCAAATTCATCTTTAAAACTAGCTTAATTAGTTTGATGTGGTGACAATACTTTTTGTTTTCTGAATGTATGCTTGAACAGTGCATATGTCTTTTGAATTTGTTGTTCATGAATGTTAAAATTGTTGGCTCTTGAAAGAATGATGAAAAAGGAGACATGTTACTGAGGATCTGAAAAATCATAAAAATGATTCTTGAAGCAAGAAAAAGCAGTGAATACAAAAAAAAAATGGAAAAAGAGAAAAAGAGAGACGAAAAAAAAAGCATTGAAAAAAGAAAAGAAAGAGAAAAAGAAAGAAAAAGAAAGAAATAAAGTTGTGATCCAAGGCAAAAAGAGTGTGCTTAAGAACCCTGGACACCTCTAATTGGGGACTCTAGCAAAGCTGAGTCACAATCTGAAAAGGTTCACCCAATTATGTGTCTGTGGCATGTATGTATCCGGTGGTAATACTGGAAGACAGAGTGCTTTGGGCCACAGCCAAGACTCAATAAGTAGCTGTGTTCAAGAATCATCATACTTAACTAGGAGAATCAATAACACTATCTGGATTCTGAGTTCCTAAAGAAGCCAATCATTCTGAACCTCAGAGGATAAAGTGAGATGCCAAAACTGTTTGGAGGCAAAAAGCTACTAGTCCCGCTCATCTAATTTGGAGCTAAGTTTCATTGATAATATGGAGTCTATAGTATATTCTCTTCTTTTTATCTTATTTGATTTTCAGTTGCTTGGGGACAAGCAACAATTTAAGTTTGGTGTTGTGATGAGCGGATAATTTGTACGCTTTTTGGCATTGTTTTTAGTATGTTTTTGATAGTTTTAGTTGAGTTCTTAGTATATTTTTATTAGTTTTTAGTTAAAATTCACTTTTCTGGACTTTACTATGAGTTTGTGTGTTTTTCTGTGATTTCAGGTATTTTCTGGCTGAAATTGAGGGACCTGAGCAAAAATCTGATTCAGAGACTGAAAAGGACTGCAGATGCTGTTGGATTCTGACCTCCCTGCACTCGAAGTGGATTTTCTGGAGCTACAGAAGCTCAATTGGCGCGCTCTCAACGGCGTTGGAAAGTAGACATCCCGGGCATTCCAGCAATATATGATAGTCCATACTTTGCCCAAGATTTGATGGCCCAAACCGGCGTTCAAAGTCACCCTCAGAAATTCCAGCGTTAAACGCCGGAACTGGCACCTAAATGGGAGTTAAACGCCCAAACTGGAATAAAAGCTGGCGTTTAACTCCAAGGAGAGTCTCTACACGAAAACGCTTCATTGCTCAGCCCAAGCACACACGAAGTGGGCCCGGAAGTGGATTTCTATGTCATTTACTCATCTTTGTACACCTTAGGCTACTAGTTTTCTATAAATAGGACCTTTTACTATTGTATTTTCATCTTCGGACATCTAGTTCTTAGATCATTTGAGGGCTGGCCTCACGGCCATGCCTAGACTTTGTTCTTATGTATTTTCAACAGTGGAGTTTCTACACACCATAGATTAAGGTGTGGAGCTCTGCTGTACCTCGAGTATTAATGCAATTACTATTGTTCTTCTATTCAATTCCGCTTGTTCTTTGTCCAAGATATCACTTGTTCTTCAACTTGATGAATGTGATGATCTGTGACACTCATCATCATTCTCACTCATGAACAAGGTGACTGACAACCATTCTTGTTCTACAAGCATATGAGGCTTAGTGAATATCTCTTGGATTCTTTAATCGGAATCTTCGTGGTATAGGCGAGAACTGATGGCGGCATTCAAGAGAATCCGGAAGGTCTAACCTTGTCTGTGGTATTCTGAGTAGGATTCAATGATTGAATGACTGTGACGTGCTTCAAACTTATAACCTGCTGGGCGTTGGTGACAGACGCAAAAGAGGGATTCTATTCCAGTAGGGGAGGGAACCAACCGGTGATTGGCCGTACTGTGACAGAGTGCGTGAGCATTAGCTTTCACTGAGAGGATGGGAGGTAGCCACTGACAACGGTGAAACCCTACACGAGCTTGCCATGGAAAGGAGTAAGAAGGATTGGATGAAGACAATAGGAAAGCAGAGAGACGGAAGGGAAGGCATCTTCATTCGCTTATCTGAAGCTCTCACCAATGATATACATAAGTATCCCTATCTTTATCTTTTATGTTATTTTCGTTCATCATCATATCCATTTGAGTCTGCCTGACTAAGATTTACAAGATGACCATAGCTTGCTTCATACCACCAATCTCCGTGGGATCGACCCTTACTCGCGTAAGGTTTATTACTTGGACGACCCAGTGCACTTGCTGGTTAGTTGTGCGAAGTTGTGTTTATGCCATGGTATTGAGCACCAAGTCTTTGGAGCCATTACTAGGGATTGTTTATGTTTTGAAAAGTATTGATCACAATTTCGTGCACCACCCAACAACTTATGCTGTTCTGTGAGATTTTTTATGTTTGGGGTATTGACTTCATGGGTCCATTTCCCAACTCTAGCGGCTTCTTATATATATTGTTAGCTGTAGATTATGTTTTCAAATGGGTGGAAGCAATTCCCACCCATACTGATGATGCTAACACTGTTGTCTCCTTTGCTAGAAACCATATTATCTGTCGCTTTGGATCACCACAAGCAATCGTGAGCGATCAAGGCACCCATTTCTGTAACAGGAGACTGACCGCTCTACTGAAGAAGCATGGCATTATTCACAAGGTAGCAACTGCTTACCACCCGTAAACTAACGAACAAGCAGAGGTGTCTAACAGAGAGATAAAGTATATCTTGGAAAAGATAGTCAAGCCTCATAGGAAGGACTGGAGCACCAAGCTACAAGATGCACTTTGGGCATACCGAACAGCGTACAAGACACCTATAGGGATGAGCCCCTTCCGCTTAGTTTATAGAAAGGCTTGTCACCTCCCAGTCGAGATAGTGCACAAGGCATTCTGGGAGGTAAGAGAAATCAACATGGGATTTGAGAGGGTCGGAGCTGAAAGGAAGATGCAACTACAAGAATTAGAGAACCTTCGCCTAAAAGCGTATGATAACTTCAGGCTGTACAAAGAAAAGATGAAGGTTGTGCATGATGGTGCACGAAATTGCAATCACACTTTTGCAATTCCGCACAACTAACCAGCAAGTGCACTGGGTCGTCCAAGTGATACCTTACGTGAGTAAGGGTCGATCCCACGGAGATTGTCGGCTTGAAGCAAGCTATGGTTATCTTGTAACTCTTAGTCAGGATATCAATAATTCTCAGAGTTAATTGTGATGAGTAAAAGAACATGAAATAAATACTTGTTTTGTAGTAGTGGAGAACAGACTGAGGTTTTGGAGATGCTCTATCTTCTGAATCTCTGCTTTCCTACTGTCTTCTTCTTCAAGCACGCAAGACTCCTTCCATGGCAAGCTGTATGTAGGGTTTCACCGTTGTCAATGGCTACCTCCCATCCTCTCAGTGAAAGTGTTCAACGCGCTCTGTCACAGCACGGCTAATCAGCTGTCGGTTCTCAATCATGTCGGAATAGAATCCAGTGATTCTTTTGCGTCTGTCACTAACGCCCCACAATCGCGAGTTTGAAGCTTGTCACAGTCATTCAATCCTTGAATCCTACTCAGAATACCACAGACAAGATTTAGACTTTCCGGATTCTCTTGAATGTCGCCATCAATTCTAGCTTATACCACGAAGATTCTGATTAAGGAATCCAAGAGATATCTACTCAATCTAAGGTAGAACGGAGGTGGTTGTCAGGCACACGTTCATAGGTGAGAATGATGATGAGTTTCACGGATCATCACATTCATCAAGTTTAGGAACAAGTGATATCTTAGAATAGAAGCAAGCGTGATTGAATGAAAAACAGTAGTAATTGCATTAATCCATCAAGACACAGCAGAGCTCCTCACCCCCAACCATGGGGTTTAGAGACTCATGCCGTAGAAGATACAATAAGAAACATGTAATGTGTCATGAGGTAGAGATACAATGTCAAAAGGTCCTATTAATAGTGAACTAGTAACCTAGGATATACAGAAATGAGTAAATGACGTAAAAATCCACTTCTGGGGTCCACTTGGTGTGTGCTTGGGCTGAGCATTGAAGCTTTCATGTGTAGAGACTTTTTCTGGAGTTAAACGCCAGCTTTTGTGCCAGTTTGGGCGTTTAACTCCAATTTTTGTGCCAGTTCCGGCGTTAAACGCCGGGAATTCTGAAGCTGATTTGCGACGCCGGTTTGGGCCATCAAATCTCGGGCAAAGTATGGACTATTATACATTTCTGGAAAGCCCAGGATGTCTACTTTCCAACGCAATTAAGAGCGTGCCAATTGGGCTTCTGTAGCTCCAGAAAATCCACTTCAAATGCAGGGAGGTCAGAATCCAACAGCATCTGCAGTCCTTTTTCAGCCTCTGAATCAGATTTTTGCTCAGGTCCCTCAATTTCAGCCAGAAATTACCTGAAATCATAGAAAAACACACAAACTCTTAGTAAAGCCCAGAAAAGTGAATTTTAAATAAAAACTAATAAAAACGTACTAAAAACTAACTAAAATGTACTAAAAACATACTAAAAACCGTGCCAAAAAGCGTATAAATTATCCGCTCATCACAACACCAAACTTAAATTGTTGCTTGTCCCCAAGCAACTGAAAATCAAATAGGATAAAAAGAAGAGAACATACTATAGACTCCAAAATATCAATGAAACTTAGCTCCAATTAGATGAGCGGGACTAGTAACTTTTTGCCTCTGAACAGTTTTGGCATCTCACTTTATCCTTTGCAGTTTAGAATGATTGGCATCTATAAGAACTCAGAATTCAGATAGTGTTATTGATTCTCCTAGTTAAGTATGATGATTCTTGAACACAGCTACTTTATGAGTCTTGGCTGTGGCCCAAAGCACTCTGTCTTCCAATATTACCACCGGATACATACATGCCACAGACACATAACTGGGTAAACCTTTTCAAATTGTGACTCAGCTTTGCTAGAGTCCCCAATTAGAGGTGTCCAGGGTTCTTAAGCACACTCTTTTTGCTTTCGATCTTTTTCTTTATTTTTACCCTTGCCTTTTAGTTTAAAGGGCTATTGGCTTTTTCTGCTTGCTTTTTCTTCTTCTCTCTCTCTTTTTTTTTTTTTGCTTCAAGAATTAATTTGATGATTTTTCAGATCCTCAATAACATTTCTCCTTTTCCATCATTCTTTCAAGAGCCAACAAATTTAACATTCTTTAAACAACAAATTCAAAAGACATATGCACTGTTCAAGCATTCATTCAGAAAACAAAAAGTATTGTTACCACATCAAACTAATTCAACTAGTTTCAAAGATGAATTCGAAATTCTGTACTTCTTGTTCTTTTATGATTAAGGCATTTTTCATTTAAGAGAGGTGATGGATTCATAGGACATTCATAGCTTTAAGGCATAGACACTAAGATACTAATGATCATGTAGTGAAGACACAAACATAGATAGAACATCAAGCATAGAAATCGAAAAACAGAATAATAAGAACAAGAAAATTGAGGAACCGGTCCACCTTAGTGATGACGGATAGTTCTCCTTCTTGAAGATCCTATGAAGTGCTTTTGTTGAGGTCCATGAGTGGGCTCTTTTGTTTGCTCCATCCTCTTTCTTAGTGATGGGCTTTTGAGATGAATCTCTCCATCTCTCATGACTCGGAGTTGGAAGCAACTGCCTTCCCTTTCCTCTTCCTAGAGGTTTCTCTGGCCTTAGATGCCATCAGTGGTTATGGAAAAGCAACGCTTTTACCACACCAAACTTAGAAGGTTTGCTCGTCCTCGAGCAAAAGAAGAAAAATGGTGTTATCGGAAGGTGTGAAGAAAAGATAGATAAAGTTGAGGTAGGTGGGGATCCTGTGGGGTCCACAGATCCTGAGGTGTCAAGGATTTCTCATCCCTGCACCATGTGGCATTCAAAACGCCCATTGCTGCCAATCCTGGCGTTAAACGCCAGGCTGCTGCCCATTTCTGGCGTTTAGCGCCAGCTTCTTGCCCTTTTCTGGCGTTAAACGCCAGTCTGGTGCCCATTTCTAGCGTTAAACGCCCAGAATGGTGCCAGACTGGGCGTTTAACGCCCATTATGCTACCCTCAATGGCATTTAAACGCCAGCAAGTTTTTCCTCCAGGGTGTGCTGTTTTTCATTCTGATTTTGCTTTTTCAATTGTTTTTGTGACTTCACGTGATCATCAACATTGAGTCTTATAGTTTGCACTGTCTGCAAGCCACAGAGCTTCCTGAATAGCAAATAATTACTCATCCGGAAAGGTTTCAGAGATCTCAGTAGGAGGGAGGGATGCTCCTGCTACTGGTTCTATCCGGGACAGGTGATCAGCTACTTAATTCTTTGTCCCTTTTCTGTCTCTTATTTCTATATCAAACTCTTGAAGAAGCAACACCCATCTTATGAGCCTGGGTTTTGAATCCTGCTTTGTGAGTAGATATTTAAGAGCAGCATGGTCAGTGTATACAATCACTTTTGATCCTACTAAATAAGATCTGAACTTGTCAATGGCATAAACCACTGCAAGTAACTCCTTTTCTGTGGTTGTATAGTTCTTCTGTGCATCATTTAGAATACGGCTGCCATAATAAATGACGTGCAGAAGTTTACCATGCCTTTGTCCCAATACTGCACCAATGGCATGGTCACTGGCATCACACATTAGTTCAAATGGTAATGTCCAGTCTGGTGCAGAGATGACTGGTACTGTGACCAGCTTAGCTTTCAGAGTCTCAAACGCCTGCAAACACTCCTTATCAAAAATAAATGGAGTGTCAGCAGCAAGCAGATTACTCAGAGGTTTGGCAATTTTTGAAAAATCCTTTATAAACCTTCTGTAGAATCCTGCATGCCCCAGAAAGCTTCTGATTGCCTTAACATTGGCAGGTGGTGGTAATTTTTCAATTACCTCCACCTTAGCTTGATCCACCTCTATTCCTTTGTTCGAAATTTTGTGCCCAAGGACAATTCCTTCAGTCACCATAAAGTGACATTTTTCCCAGTTTAAGACCAGGTTAGTCTCTTGGCACCTTTTCAGGACAAGTGCTAAATGATCAAGACAGGAGCTGAATGAGTCTCCAAATACTGAAAAGTCATCCATGAAGACTTCCAGGAACTTCTCTACCATATCAGAGAAGATAGAGAGCACGCACCTCTGAAAGGTTGCAGGTGCATTGCACAGACCAAAAGGCATCCTTCTGTAGGCAAATACTCCAGAAGGACATGTGAATGCTGTTTTCTCTTGGTCCTGAGGATCTACTGCAATTTGGTTGTAACCTGAATAGCCATCCAAAAAGCAGTAGTATTCATGACCTGCTAGTCTCTCTAGCATCTGGTCTATGAATGGTAAAGAAAAATGATCCTTTCTGGTGATTGTATTGAGCCTTCTGTAGTCAATACACATGTGCCACCCTATAACTGTTCTTGTAGGAACCAGTTCATTCTTTTCATTATGAACCACTGTCATGCCTCCCTTCTTGGGGACAACGTGGACAGGGCTCACCCAGGGGCTATCTGAAATAGGATAAATAATTCCAGCCTCTAGTAACTTAGTGACCTCTTTCTGCACCACCTCCTTCATGGTTGGATTTAGCCGCCTCTGTGGTTGAACCACTGGCTTAGCATCATCCTCCAATAGGATCTTGTGCATGCATCTTGCTAGGCTAATGCCCTTAAGATCACTTATGGACCACCCAAGAGCTGTCTTGTGTGTCCTTAGCACTTGAATTAGTGCTTCCTCTTCCTGTGGATTTAAAGCAGAACTTATGATCACTGGAAAAGTGTCACCTTCTCCCAGAAATGCATATTTCAGGGATGGTGGTAGTGGTTTGAGCTCGGGTTTAGGAGGTTTATCCTCTTCCTGAGGAATTTTCAGAGGTTCTTTTATTTCCTCTGGTTCCTCCAAATCAGGCTGAACATCTTTAAAGATGTCCTCTAGTTCTGATTCGAGACTCTCAGTCATATTGATCTCTTCCACCAAGGAGTCAATAATATCAACGCTCATGCAGTCATTTGATGTGTCTGGATGCTGCATACCTTTGACAACATTTAACTTGAACTCATCCTCATTGACTCTCAGGGTTACTTCCCCTTTTTGGACATAAATGAGAGTTCGTCCAGTTGCTAGGAAGGGTCTTCCTAGAATGAGGGTTGCACTCTTATGCTCCTCCATTTCCAACACTACAAAGTCAGTGGGAAAGGCGAATGGCCCAACCTTGACAATCATGTCCTCAATTGTGCCTGATGGGTATTTAATGGAGCCATTAGCAAGTTGAAGACATATCTGGGTTGGTTTGACCTCTTCAGTCAAGCCGAGCTTTCTGATAGTGGATGCAGGGATTAGGTTGATACTTGCCCCAAGGTCACATAGAGCTGTCTTGGTACAAGCACCTTCTAATGTGCATGGTATCAGAAAGCTTCCTGGATCTTTAAGCTTCTCTGGTAAGCTTTTCAGAATGACTGCACTGCATTCTTCAGTGAGAAAAACTTTTTCAGTTTCTCTCCAATCCTTCTTATGACTTAAGATCTCTTTCATGAACTTAGCATAAGAGGGTATTTGCTCAAGTGCCTCTGCAAATGGGATTTTTATCTCAAGAGTCCTGAGATAATCTGCAAAGCAGGCAAATTGTTTTTCCTATTCCGCTTGGCGGAGTTTCTGAGGATAAGGCATCTTGGCTTTATATTCTTCAACCTTAGTTGCTGCAGGTTTATTTCCTACAGAAGTGGTTGGAGAAGCCTGCTTAAGGGGGTTGTTATCAGCACTTGCAAGTGTCTGACCCCTTGTGGCGTTTGAACACCAGACTTGGCTACCCATTGGGCGTTTAACGCCACTTTCTTACCCTTTTCTGGCGTTTGAACGCCAGAATCATTTCTCTCTGGGCTCTTACTGTCCTCAGAGGGATTTTGGGTAGTGGTTTGGTTATCCTCTGTCAGTTGTTCTTTTCTTGGCTTTTTGCCACTTTGAGCTAAATTATTCAATGTCTTCCCACTCCTTAGTTGAACTGCTTGACATTCTTCTGTTATCTGTTTAGATAGCTGCTGTTTTGTTTGATTCAACTGTGATTCTATATTCTTGTTAGCAATTTTGGTTTCTTGGAGCATCTATTTAAATTCTGCTAACTGTTTTGTCATCAGGAGTAATTGCTGATTAAGCTCAACAATCTGTTCTTGAGGATTAGGATCAGTAGTTACTGCCGTAGCTTCCTCTTTTATAGAGGACTCATTGCTTGAGTATAGATGTTGATTTCTAGCAACAGTATCTATGAGCTCTTGAGCCTCTTCAATCGTCTTCCTCATATGTATAGATCCACCAGCTGAGTGGTCTAGAGACATCTGAGCTTTTTCTGTAAGCCCATAGTAGAAGATGTCTAAATGTACCCACTCTGAAAACATTTCAGAGGGGCATTTTCTTAGCATACCTCTGTACCTCTCCCAGGCATTATAAAGGGATTCATTATCCTATTTTTTAAAGCCTTGGATGTCCAGCCTTAGCTGTGTCATCCTTTTTGGAGGGTAGAATTGATTCAAGAATTTGTCTGATAACTGTCTCCATGTTTTTATGCTTGCTGTGGGTTGGTTATTCAACCACCTCTTAGCTTGATCTTTTACAGCAAATAGAAACAGTAATAATCTGTAGACATCCTGATCCACCTCTTTATCATGTACTGTGTCAGCAATTTGTAAGAACTATGCCAGAAACTCAATAGGTTCTTCCTGTGGAAGACCGGAATACTGGCAATTTTGCTGCACCATGATAATGAGTTGAGGATTTAGCTCAAAGCTGCTTG
Organism: Arachis stenosperma; assembly: GCF_014773155.1. Taxonomy (NCBI): domain Eukaryota; kingdom Viridiplantae; phylum Streptophyta; class Magnoliopsida; order Fabales; family Fabaceae; genus Arachis; species Arachis stenosperma. Next base: position 27,342,763 of record NC_080378.1, read on the forward strand.
CTTTAATGGGAGGTATACAAATGCTACTCTCATATGTAGCTGTAATGGGGTTAGCATATAACCCCAGAGTCCTTCTGGACTGCTCAATTCCACTTAGGTCCATGATGGAGAAAGGGAGATGATGCGGATATTATTTTATTTTTATTATTTTTTTTATTTTAATTAAAAGTGACCGAAAATAATAAAATAAAATAAATGGAAAATAAAATAAAATTTCGAAAAATAAAATCAAAGCAAATTGAAAACTAAATTAATTAATTAATTAAAAAGATTTTGGAATTAGCAATTAAAAAGATATGATTGAAAATTATTTTGAAAAAGATATGATTGAGAAGAAATTAAAAAGATTTGATTTTTGAAAAAGTTTTGAAAAGATCAATTTTTGAAATTATAATTTTGACTTGACTAAAAAAAAGATATGATTTTGAAAATCTTTGACTAATTTAATGCAAAATTTCGAAAATTATGAGTAAAATAAGGAAAGGATATTTTTTTTTTAAATTTTAATGAGGAAAGAGAAAAACAACAAAACGACACTAAACTTAAAAATTTTAGATCAAAACAAAGAGAACAAACAAGAAAACTTTGAATGTCAAGATGAACATCAAGAACACTTTGAAGATCAAGATGAACACCAAGAACATTTTTTTTAAGTGAATAAAAGCACAAAAGACACCAAACTTAAAATTTTTTGAAAATCAAACACAAATTTTCGAAAAGTTAAAGGAAAACACAAAAAAGACACCAAACTTAAAATATGAAACTAAACTCAAATAAAAGACTCTAAACCAACAAAAATAAAACAGTCCTAATCTAAGCAACAAGATAAACCGTCAGTTGTCCAAACTCGAACAATCCCCGGCAACGGCGCCAAAAACTTGGTGCACAAAATTGCAATCACACTTTTGCAATTCCGCACAACTAACCAGCAAGTGCACTGGGTCGTCCAAGTAATACCTTACGTGAGTAAGGGTCGATCCCACGGAGATTGTCGGCTTGAAGCAAGCTATGGTTATCTTGTAACTCTTAGTCAGGATATCAATAATTCTCAGAGTTAATTGTGATGAGTAAAAGAACATGAAATAAATACTTATTTTGTAGTAGTGGATAACAGACTGAGGTTTTGGAGATGCTCTATCTTCTGAATCTCTGCTTTCCTACTGTCTTCTTCTTCAAGCACGCAAGACTCCTTTCATGGCAAGCTGTATGTAGGGTTTCACCGTTGTCAATGGCTACCTCCCATCCTCTCAGTGAAAATGTTCAACGCGCTCTGTCACAGCACGGCTAATCAGCTGTCGGTTCTCGATCATGTCGGAATAGAATCCAGTGATTCTTTTGCGTCTGTCACTAACGCCCCACAATCGCGAGTTTGAAGCTCGTCACAGTCATTCAATCCTTGAATCCTAATCAGAATACCACAGACAAGGTTTAGACCTTCCGGATTCTCTTGAATGCCGCCATCAATTCTAGCTTATACCACGAAGATTCTGATTAAGGAATCCAAGAGATATCTACTCAATCTAAGGTAGAACGGAGGTGGTTGTCAGGCACACGTTCATAGGTGAGAATGATGATGAGTGTCACGGATCATCACATTCATCAAGTTTAGGAACAAGTGATATCTTAGAATAGAAGCAAGCGTGATTGAATGAAAAACAGTAGTAATTGCATTAATCCATCAAGACACAGCAGAGCTCCTCACTCCCAACCATGGGGTTTAGAGACTCATGTCGTAGAAGATACAATAAGAAACGTGTAATGTGTCATGAGGTAGAGATACAATGTCAAAAGGTCCTATTAATAGTGAACTAGTAACCTAGGATATACAGAAATGAGTAAATGACGTAAAAATCCACTTCCGGGGTCCACTTGGTGTGTGCTTAGGCTGAGCATTGAAGCTTTCATGTGTAGAGACTTTTTCTGGAGTTAAACGCCAGCTTTTGTGCCAGTTTGGGCGTTTAACTCCAATTTTTGTGCCAGTTCCGGCGTTAAACGCCGGGAATTCTGAAGCTGATTTGAAATGCTGGTTTGGGCCATCAAATCTCGGGCAAAGTATGGACTATTATACATTGCAGGAAAGCCCAGGATGTCTACTTTCCAATGCAATTGAGAGCGCGCCAATTGGGCTTCTGTAGCTCCAGAAAATAGACTTTGAATACAGGGAGGTCAGAATCCAACAGCATCTGCAGTCCTTTTTCAGCCTCTGAATCAGATTTTTGCTCAGGTCCCTCAATTTCAGCCAGAAATTACCTGAAATCATAGAAAAATACACAAACTCATAGTAAAGCCCAGAAAAGTGAATTTTAAATAAAAACTAATAAAAACATACTAAAAACTAACTAAAATGTACTAAAAACATACTAAAAACAGTGCCAAAAATCGTATAAATTATTCACTCATCACATGACAAGCACATTAAAAGGAGGAGTTTAGACCTGGGGAATTAGTTCTCCTCTACAACTCCAGACTAAGGCTCATGCCAGGCAAGCTGAGATCAAGATGGAAAGGTCCCTATAGAGTAGAGAAGGCAGAGCCATACGGAGTCTTTCACCTAAGTCATCCTTCGTGCTCTAAATTCATCAAGGTAAATGGACATCGCCTTAAGCTATATCACGGTGAGCAGATGAAGAAAAGTAAGGAGTTGGAGATCTTCCTCTTGGAGGATCCACCCACTGCAGAAGACTGAGCTAGTGGACCGTCCAACATAAGGACGTTAAAGAAAAGTGCTGGGTGGGAGTCAACCCACTATGGTATGATCGTTCCTTTCTCTCTTTTTAGCTTTATTTAATGACTCTTCTCATTATTCTGCATATAGTCTGCATTTACATCTGCATATTTGCATACAAAAAAGAGGAGATCAAGGCGCCAGCGCCTAGTGCGCGTCCCTTGTGAAAGTGAATTGGGTGAATTTGAACAGAGAGTCGCGCGGGAGATGGGCTGGAAACATGCCTTGGGCATCTTCCATCCCACGCGTGCGCGTACTATACGCGTGTGCGCCTTTGCCTTTCATGGAATTCCGTGTGAGCACACGCAGTGCGCATCCGCGTCGATGTCAAAATCGACGTAAAGCTTGTTTGGCTAGAAAGTTGTGCTGGCCTGGGGCGGGTACTTGAAGAGCGGATATTTTATACGCTTTTTGGGGGTAATTTCATGTAGATTTTAGTATGTTTTAATTAGTTTTTAGTTAAATATTATTAGTTTTTAGGCAAAAATCATATTTCTGGACTTTACTATGAGTTTGTGTATTTTTCTGTGATTTCAGGTATTTTCTGGCTGAAATTGAGGGAGCTGAGCAAAAATCTGACTTAGGCTGAAAAAGGACTGCTGATGCTGTTGGATCCTGACCTCCCTGCACTCGAAATGGCTTTTCTGGAGTTACAGGAGTTCAATTGACGCGCTCTCAACGACGTTGGAAAGTAGACATCCAGGGCTTTCCAGCAATATATAATAGTCCATACTTTGCGCGAGGATAGACGACGTAACTTGGCGTTGAACGCCAAGTACATGCTGCTGTCTGGAGTTAAACGCCAGAAACACGTCATGATCCGGAGTTGAACGCCCAAAACATGTCATAACTTGGAGTTCAACTCCAAGAAAAGCCTCAACTCGTGGATAGCTTTAGTCTCAGCCCCAGCACACACCAAGTGGGCCCCAGAAGTGGATTTCTGCACCAATTATCTTAGTTTACTCATATTCTGTAAACCTAGGTTACAAGTTTACTATTTAAACAACTTTTAGAGAATTATTTTGTACCTCATGACATTTTCAGATCTGAATTTTATACACTTTGACGGCATGAGTCTCTAAACTCCATTGTTGGGGGTGAGGAGCTCTGCAGCGTCTCGATGAATTAATGCAATTGTTTCTATTTCACTCAAACGTGTGTATGGTCCGATCTAAGATGTTTATTCGCGCTTAATTATGAAGGAGGTGATGATCCGTGACACTCATCACCCCTTTAATCCATGAACGTGTGCCTGACAAACACCTCCGTTCTACATCAGATTGAATGAGCTTCTCTTAGATTCCTTAATCAGAATCTCCGCGGTATAAGCTAGAATTGATGGTGGCCACTCTTGAGAATCCGGAAGGTCTAAACCTTGTCTGTGGTATTCCGAGTAGGATTCAAGGATTGAATGGCTGTGACGCGCTTCAAACTCGCGATTGCTGGGCGTGATGACAAACGCAAAAGGATCAATGGATCCTATTCCAACATGATCGAGAACCAACAGCTGATTAGCCGTGCTGTGACAGAGCATAGGAACGTTTTCACTGAGAGGATGGGAGGTAGCCACTGACAATGGTGACACCCTACATACAGCTTGCCGTAGACGTGCTTTACAAACAATTGAGTTGAATATTACATTGCATAAATTCAGAGGACAAGGCATCTCCAAAACTCCAACATATTTCTCATTACTGCACAACAAGTAACGATTTTATTCCCTCTTCTTTTTCCAATCTAATAATTCCAACTGATAATTTTAATTAATATCCTGACTAAGAATAATAAAATAAACATAGCTCGTTTCAACAAGAATAATCTCCGTGGGATCGACCCTTACTCACGTAAGGTATTACTTGGACGACCCAATGCACTTGCTGGTTAGTTGTACGGATTGCAAAAGTGTGATTGCAATTTCCTGCACCAAGTTTTTGGCGCCGTTGCCGGGGATTGTTCGAGTTTGAACAACTAAAGGTTTATTTTGTTGCTTAGATTAGGAAGAATTTATCCTCTTTTTTTCACTTGAATTGCATCTTTTATTATCCCTTTTTAAAAATTTTTCAAAAATATTATTTGTCTTTATCAATTTTTAATTTTTTTTTCTTTTCTCGTGAGTTTAGTGTCCTGTTCAAAGTTTGGTGTTAATTGCATATTTTATATTTTTCATTAAATTTTTGAAATTGTGTTCTTTGTTCTTCATTGATCTTCAAGTTGTTCTTGTTAATTTTTCTTGTTTGATCTTGAGTTTTTCTTGTTTTGTGTCTTTTCTTGTTTTTCTTGTGCTTTTTCAAAACATTAACTTTCAAAAATTATACTTTTATCCATAAAAATAATACATCTTTAAAATACGTTACATTTTTAGCTCAGTTGGTTACAGCGTTGGCTTATGTTCTTGGCAATTGGGCATCTTCTTTTCAAAATCTTTTTTCAAAAATAATTTTTCTTAAATTAATCTTGTGCCAAACTTTAAGTTTGGTGTTTTCTTGTTGATCTTTCTTTAATTTTCAAAAATTTATCTTAGTTTTCTAAAAATTTTAAGTTTGGTGTTCTTTCTTTTGTTCTTGGTGTTCTTGTGAATCTTCAAGGTGTTCTTGAGTCTTTCTTGTGTTTTGATCTTAAAATTTTTAAGTTTGGTGTTCCTTGGTGTTTTCCCTCCAAAATTTTCGAAAATAAGAAGCATTAGATCTAAAAATTTTAAGTCTTGTGTCTTCTGTGTATTTTTCTCTTTCATCATAAAATTCAAAATTCAAAAAAAAAAAATCTTTTCTAACTAATTTTGAACTATTTTTTCGAAATTTTTATAAAAATTCAGATTTCAATTTCAAAATTTTTCAATTCTTATCTTTTTAAGAATTTAAAAAAAAAAATAAATAAATAAATAAAATATCTTTTTTAAAAATATCGTAACCACCTTCTCTCTCCTCAATTTTTCGAAAATCTTTCAAACTTTTTTTTTATAAATTTTAATTTTTAATTTTCTTTCTTTATTTATTTTATTTTTAATTCAGTTTTATTTTATTCTATTATTTCGAAAATTATCTTTATAATAAAATAGACAATATCAACATACATACCATCTCCTTTATTCCATCATGGAATTAAGTGGAAATGAACAGTCTAGGAGGACTCTGGGGTCATATGCTAACCTCACTACTGCTTCATATGGGAGTAGTATCTGTATACTCTCCATTGGAGTTAGTAGCTTTGAGTTGAATCCTCAGCTCATTATCATGGTGCAGCAAAACTGCCAGTATTCCGGTCTTCCACAGGAAGAACCTACAGAGTTTCTGGCACAATTTTTACAAATTGCTGACACAGTACATGATAAAGAAGTGGATCAGGATGTCTACAGATTATTACTGTTTCCATTTGCTGTAAAAGATCAAGCTAAGAGGTGGTTAAATAACCAGCCTAAGAACAGCATAAAAACATGGAAACAGCTGTCAGAAAAATTCCTGAATCACTATTTCCCTCCAAAACGGATGACACAGCTAAGGCTAAGCATCCAAGGCTTCAAACAAGGAGATAATGAATCCTTTTATGATGCCTGGGAAAGAATCCACTTTGAGTGAAGGGAGGTCAGAATCCAACAGCATCTGCAGTCCTTTTCAGTCTCTGAATCAGATTTTTGCTCAGAACCTTCAATTTCAGTCAGAAAATACCTGAAATCACAGAAAAACACACAAACTCATAGTAAAGTCCAGAAAAGTGAATTTTAACTAAAAACTACTAAAAATATACTAAAAACTAACTAAAAGATACTAAAAACATACTAAAAACAATGCCAAAAAGCGTACAAATTATCCGCTCATCACAACACCAAACTTAAATTGTTGCTTGTCCCCAAGCAACTGAAAATCAAAATAGGATAAAAAGAAGAGAATATACTAAAGACTCCAAATTATCAATGAAACTTAGCTCCAAATTAGATGAGCGGGACTAGTAGCTTTTTGCCTCCGAACAGTTTTGGCATCTCACTCTATCCTCTGAAATTCAGAATGATTGGCTTCTTTAGGAACTCAGAATCCAGATAGTGTTATTGATTCTCCTAGTTAAGTATGATGATTCTTGAACACAGCTACTTTATGAGTCTTGGCTGTGGCCCAAAGCACTCTGTCTTCCAGTATTACCACCGGATACAAACATGCCACAGACACATAATTGGGTGAACCTTTTCAGATTGTGACTTAGCTTTGCTAGAGTCCCCAATTAGAGGTCTCCAGGGTTCTTAAGCACACTCTTTTTGCCTTGGATCACAACTTTTATTTCTTTCTTTTTCTTTTCTTCTCTTTTTTTCGAAATATTTTTTGTTTGATTCACTGCTTTTTCTTGCTTCAAGAATCATTTTTATGATTTTTCAGATCCTCAATAACATGTCTCTTTTTTCATCATTCTTTCAAGAGCCAACAATTTTAACATTCATGAATAACAAATTCAAAAGACATATGCACTGTTCAAGCATACATTCAGAAAACAGAAAGTATTGTCACCACATCAAACCAATTAAGCTAGTTTCAAGGATAAATTTCGAAATCCTGTACTTCTTGTTCTTTTGTGATTAAAGCATTTTTCATTTAAGAGAGGTGATAGATTCATAGGACATTCATAATTTTAAGGCAGAATCTTTAAATTTTATTAATTATGAATTAAGAACAAGACTCAAAAATAAATATAAGATTAGGCTAGAAAATAGAAAAAAACGCAAAAATAGGCTCCTAATGATAGAGGTTTTCACAGAGTTAGGACTCAACAACCTTGATTTTGAGAAGTGGATGCTCCCTCAGCTTGAGAGGAGAGCTTTTGGCGTTTCATCTCTTGGAGTTCACGCCCCTGCTTCTCTTGCTCCTTCAGCAATTTGCAGAGCATGCAGTTCTGATTTTGCTGTTCTTCCTTAAGTTGCTCCATAGTCTCTTGCAACTTGGTGATAGATGCTTCTAGGCTGGCCCAGTAGCCAATTTCAGGAAATTCAGGGAGAAACTCCTGCGCCCTCCTTTTGATAGAGTTGTCTTGCACTTGTCCTTCCATTGACTTCTTGGTGATTGGGTGCTCAATGGGTATGAATTCATCTACTCCCATCTTCACCCCAGCCTCTTTACAGAGCAAGGAGATCAAGCTTGGGTAAGCCAGTTTGGCTTCAGTGGAATTTTTATTTGCAATTGTGTAGATCTCACAGGCAATCACATGATGAACCTCCACTTTTTTTCCAAGCATAATGCAATGAATCATCACTGCTCTCTTGATGGTGACTTCAGAACGGTTGCTAGTGGGCAATATGGAACGCCCAATAAAGTCTAGCCAACCTCTTGCAATTGGTTTGAGGTCTCCTCTCTTGAGTTGGTTTGGGACACCCTTAGAATTGGTTATCCACTTAGTTCCAGGGAGGCATATGTCCTCTAGAACTTGATCCAACCCTTTGTCTGCTCTCACCATTCTCCTATTAAAGGAGTCGGGATCATCTTGCAGTTGAGGCAACTTGAAGATTTCTCTTATTTTGTCTAGATGGAAGTACATAACTTTCCCTCTGACCATGGTTCTGTAGGTATGGTAAGCGGTTCCAGTCATTCTCTGCTTATCTGTTAGCCACAGATTTGAGTAGAATTCCTGAACCATGTTCCTTCCAACCTTTGTCTCAGGATTGGTTAGAACTTCCCATCCTCTGTTTCGAATTTGCTCTTGGATCCCCGGATATTCATCTTCTTTCAGATCAAATTTTACCTCCGGGATCACTGACCTCAGACCCATTATTTTGTGATAATGGTCATCATGTTCTTTGGTTAAGAACTTCTCTTGATTCCAAAGATTCTTTGGATTATTCTCTTTCTTTCCTCTTAAATTGGTTTGTTTTCCCTTAGGAGCCATGATATTGATGAATCTTGGCTTTAGTGATCACGGAAAAGCACACCAAACTTAGAGGTTTGCTTGTCCTCAAGCAAAAGAAAGGAAAGAAGAGAGAGAGAGGAGCAAATTCGAATGGTGTGGGCAATGAGGGGTTCAAACGTGTATTTATAAAGTGGGGGGGAGAAATTTCGAAAAATAAGAAGAGATTTGAGAAAATATGGAGAGAATTTGAAAAAAAAAGGGGTGAGTTTTTGAATGAGATTTGGAATTAATTTGAGATAGATTTGAAGAATGGTTTTGATTTGTGAAGATTTGAAAGTGAATGATGAAAGGTTGAAGTGCATTTATGTAGAAGAGTATGGGTAAAAAAAGGAAAGTTTGGAAAAATTTGAGTTGAAAACGAAATTGTGGTCCCCCCACCTTTCTGGCGTTAAACGCCCAGAATGGCACCCATTCTGGCGTTTAACGCCCATTTGATGCCCCTTTTGGGCGTTTAACGCCCAGCCAGGTGCCTTGGCTGGCGTTAAACGCCAGAAAGCCTTTATCACTGGGCGTTTTTTTTCTAAACGCCCAGGATGCTGCACACCTGGCGTTAAACGCCCAGAATGGTGCCCATTCTGGCGTTTAACGCCCAAAATGGCACCATTCCTGGCGTTAAACGCCCAGAATGGTACCATTCTGGGCGTTTAACGCCCAAAATGTCCCTTACTGGCGTTTTTTCGCCAGTAAGCCCTTTTTCTCTGCTTTTTGAGCTGAATCCTTCTGTAACTCTATGAATTCCTTCATTTTTGATACTTGCCTCTGTAAAAACAAATCATATAACCTCCTAATGACTGGGTTGCCTCCCAGCAAGCGCTTCTTTACTGTCTTTAGCTGGACCTTTGCTAAGACTCACTCAAGTCTCAGTTTTGAGCATTCCCGCTCAAAATTGCTTTCAAGATAATGCTTGATTCTCTGTCCATTAACAATGAACTTTTTGTCAGAATCACTATCCTGAAGCTCAACATATCCATATGGTGGCACTCCTGTAATCACATACGGACCCCTCCATCGGGATTTGAGTTTTCCTGGAAACAATTTGAGCCTAGAGTTGAAGAGCAGAACTTTTTGTCCTGGCTCAAAGACTCTGGTTGACAATTTCTTGTCATGCCACTTCTTTGCCTTTTCCTTATAAATTTTTGCATTTTCAAAGGCATTGAGTCTGAACTCCTCTAGCTCATTTAACTGGAGCAGTCTTTTTTCACCAGCTAACTGAGCATCCATGTTTAGGAATCTGGTTGCCCAGTAGGCTTTATGTTCCAGTTCCACAGGCAAATGACAGGCCTTCCCATACACCAGTTGGTATGGAGAGGTTCCTATAGGAGTCTTGAATGCTGTTCTGTATGCCCACAGAGCATCATCCAAGCTCTTTGCCCAATCCTTTCTTCGGGCTATCACAGTCCATTCTAGGATTCTTTTTAGCTCTCTGTTAGAGACTTCAGCTTGCCCATTTGTCTGTGGATGATACGGAGTCGCCACTTTATGGCTAATTCCATATCTAACCATAGCAGAGTATAGCTGTCTGTTGCAGAAATGAGAGCCCCCATCACTGATTAGTACTCTGGGAACACCAAATCTGCTGAAGATGTGTTTCTGGAGGAATTTCAGCACGGTCTTGGTATCATTAGTGGGTGTACCAATTGCTTCTACCCACTTAGATACATAGTCCACCGCCACCAAAATGTAAGTGTTTGAGTATGATGGTGGGAATAGCCCCATGAAGTCAATTCCCCATACATCAAATAATTCTATCTCTAATATCACTTGTTGAGGCATGGCATATCCGTGAGGCAGGTTACCAGCTCTTTGGCAACTGTCACAGTTACGCACAAACTCTCGGGAATCTTTATAGAGAGTAGGCCAGTAGAAGCCACATTGGAGGACTTTAGTGGCTGTTCGCTCACTTCCAAAATGTCCTCCATACTGTGATCCATGGCAATGCCATAGGATCCTTTGTGCTTCTTCTCTGGGTACACATCTGCGGATCACTCCGTCAGCACATCTCTTAAAGAGATATGGTTCATCCCAGAGGTAGTACTTGGCATCTGAAATTAATTTCTTTCTTTGCACACTGCTGTACTCCTTGGGTATGAACCTCACAGCTTTATAATTTTCAATATCTGCAAACCATGGAGCTTCCTGAATGGCAAAGAGTTGCTCATCTGGGAAAGTCTCAGAGATCTCAGTAGAAGGGAGGGACGCCCCAGCTACTGGTTCTATTTGGGACAGATGATCAGCTACTTGGTTCTCTGTCCCTTTTCTGTCTCTTATTTCTATATCAAACTCTTGCAGAAGCAACACCCATCGGATAAGCCTGGGTTTTGAATCCTGCTTTGTGAGTAAGTATTTAAGAGCAGCATGGTCAGTGTACACAACCACCTTGGATCCTACTAGATAAGATCTAAACTTGTCAATGGCATAAACCACTGCAAGTAATTCTTTTTCTGTGGTTGTGTAATTCTTCTGTGCATCATTTAGAACACGGCTAGCATAATAAATGACATGCAGAAGTTTGTTATGCCTCTGTCCCAACACTGCACCAATGGCATGGTCACTGGCATCACACATTAATTCAAATGGCAATGTCCAATCTGGTGCAGAGATGACTGGTGCTGTGACCAGCTTAGCTTTCAGGGTCTCAAACGCCTGCTGACACTGTGTGTCAAACACAAATGGCGTGTCAGCAGCTAGCAGGTTACTCAAAGGTTTTGCAATTTTCGAAAAATCCTTTATAAACCTTCTATAAAATCCTGCATGCCCCAGAAAGCTTCTGATTGCCTTAACATTGGCAGGTGGTGGTAATTTTTCAATTACTTCTACCTTTGCCTTATCCACCTCTATTCCCCTGTTTGAAATTTTATGCCCAAGGACAATTCCATCAGTCACCATAAAATGACATTTCTCCCAGTTTAAAACCAGGTTAGTCTCTTGGCATCTTTTCAGGACAAGTGATAAGTGGTTAAGACAGGAGCTGAATGAGTCTCCATATACTGAGAAGTCATCCATGAAGACTTCGAGAAATTTCTCTACCATATCTGAGAAGATAGAGAGCATGCACCTCTGAAAGGTTGCAGGTGCATTGCACAGACCAAAAGGCATCCTTCTGTAGGCAAACACGCCAGAAGGGCAAGTAAATGCTGTTTTCTCTTGGTCCTGAGGATCTACTGCAATTTGGTTGTAGCCTAAATAGCCATCCAAAAAGCAGTAGTAATCATGACCAGCTAGTCTTTCTAGCATTTGGTCTATGAATGGTAAAGGAAAGTGATCCTTTCTGGTGGCTGTATTGAGCCTTCTGTAGTCAATACACATACGCCACCCTGTGACTGTTCTTGTAGGAACCAGTTCATTTTTTTCATTATGAACCACTGTCATGCCTCCCTTTTTGGGGACAACTTGGACAGGGCTCACCCAGGGGCTATCAGAAATAGGATAAATAATCCCAGCCTCTAGTAATTTAGTGACCTCTTTCTGCAGCACCTCCTTCATGGCTGGATTTAGCCTCCTCTGTGGTTGAACCACTGGTTTGGCATTATCCTCCAACAGGATCTTGTGCATGCATCTAGCTGGGCTAATGCCCTTAAGATCACTTATGGACCACACAAGAGCTGTCTTGTGAGTCCTTAGCACTTGAATCAGTGCTTCCTCTTCCTGTGGATTCAAAGCAGAGCTTATAATCACTGGAAAAGTGTCACCCTCTCCCAGAAATGCGTACTTCAGGGATGGTGGTAGAGGTTTGAGTTCAGGTTTGGGAGGTTTATCCTCCTCCTGAGGAATTTTCGAAAGTTCCTTTGCTTCCTCTAGTTCTTCTTGATCAGGTTGAGCATCTTTGAAGATGTCCTCAAGCTCTGATTCTAGGCTTTCAGCCATATTGATCTCTTCTACCAGAGAGTCAATAATGTCAGCGCCCATGCAGTCATTTGGTGTGTCTGGATGCTGCATAGCTTTTACAGCATTCAACTTGAACTCATCCTCATTGACTCTCAGGGTTACTTCCCCTCTTTGTACATCAATGAGAGTTCATCCAGTTGCTAGGAAAGGTGATGAGCGGATAATTTGTACGCTTTTTGGCATTGTTTTTAGTATGTTTTTAGTATCTTTTAGTTAGTTTTTAGTATATTTTTAGTAGTTTTTAGTTAAAATTCACTTTTCTGGACTTTACTATGAGTTTGTGTATTTTTCTGTGATTTCAGGTATTTTCTGACTGAAATTGAAGGTTCTGAGCAAAAATCTGATTCAGAGACTGAAAAGGACTGCAGATGCTGTTGGATTCTGACCTCCCTGCACTCAAAGTGGATTTTCTGGAGCTACAGAAGCCCAATTGGCGCGCTCTCAACGGCGTTGGAAAGTAGACATCCTGGGCTTTCCAGCAATATATGATAGTCCATACTTTGCCCAAGATTTGATGGCCCAAACCGGCGTGGCAATTCAGCCTCAGAATTTCCAGTGTTTAACGCTGGAACTGGCATAAAACTTGGAGTTAAACGCCCAAACTGGCATGAAAGCTGGCGTTTAACTCCAGAAAAGGTCTCTACACATGAAAGCTTCAATGCTCAGCCCAAGCACACACCAAGTGGGCCCGGAAGTGGATTTTTCTGTCATTTACTCATTTCTGTAAAACCTTAGGTTACTAGTTTACTATTAATAGGATCTTTTGACATTGTATCTGTACCTCATGACATTTTTTTACACGTTTCCTTGTGTACCTTCCACAGCATGAGTCTCTAAACCCCATGGTTGGGGGTGAGGAGCTCTGCTGTGTCTTGATGGATTAATGCAATTACTACTGTTTCTTATTCAATCATGCTTGCTTCCATTCTAAGATATCACTTGTTCTTAACTCGGATGAATGTGATGATCCGTGACACTCATCATATTCTCAACTATGAACGTGTGCCTGACAACCACCTCCGTTCTACCTTAGATTGAGTAGATATCTCTTGGATTCCTTAACCAGAATCTTCGTGGTATAAGCTAGAACTGATGGCGGCATTCAAGAGAATCCGGAAGGTCTAAACCTTGTCTGTGGTATTCTGAGTAGGATTCAATGACTGAATGACTGTGACGTGCTTCAAACTCCTAGCAGGCGGGGCGTTAGTGACAGACGCAAAAGAATCACTGGATTCTATTCCGGCCTGACCGAGAACCGACAGATGATTAGCCATGCTGTGACAGAGCATAGGAACGTTTTCACTGAGAGGATGGGAGGTAGCCACTGACAACGGTGAAACCCTACATACAGCTTGCCATGGAAGGAGCCTTGCGTGTTTGATGAAGAAGACAGTAGGAAAGCAGAGATTCAGAAGATGGAGCATCTCCAAAGCCTCAACCTATTCTCCATTACTGCAAAACAAGTAACCATTTCATGTTCTTTTGCTTTTTACAATCAATCCTGATAATTTCTTATATCCTGACTAAGATTTACAAGATAACCATAGCTTGCTTCAAGCCGACAATCTCCGTGGGATCGACCCTTGCTCACGCAAGGTATTACTTGGACGACCCAGTGCACTTGCTGGTTAGTTGTGCGGGATTGCAAAAGTGTTATTGCAATTTCGTGCACCAAAAGGTCTTCCTAGAATGAGAGTTGCACTCTTGTGCTCCTCCATTTCCAGCACCACAAAGTCAGTTGGAAAGGCAAAGGGCCCAACCTTGACAATCATGTCCTCTATTATGCCTGATGGATGTTTAATGGAGCCATCAGCAAGTTGGAGGCATATCCTGGTTGGTTTGACTTCTCCAGTCAACCCAAGCTTTCTGATAGTGGATGCAGGTATTAGATTGATGCTTGCTCCAAGGTCACATAGGGCTGTCTTGGTGCAGGCACCTTCTAATGTGCATGGTATCATAAAGCTTCCTGGATCTTGAAGCTTTTCTGGTAAGCTTTTTAGAATGACTGCACTGCATTCTTCAGTGAGAAACACTTTTTCAGTTTCTCTCCAATCCTTCTTATGACTTAAGATCTCTTTCATGAACTTAGCATAAGAAGGTATTTGCTCAAGTGCCTTTGCAAACGGAATCTTTATTTCAAGAGTCCTTAGATAGTCTGCAAAGCGGGCAAATTGCTTATCCTGTTCCGCTTTGCGGAGTTTCTGAGGATAAGGCATCTTGGCTTGATATTCTTCAACCTTAGATGTTGCAGGTTTATTCCTTACAGAAGTGGTTGAAGAAGCCTTGTTAGAGGGATTACTGTCAGCACTCTCAGGTGTCTGATCTTCCCTTGGCGTATGAACGCCAGGATTGGGTGGAAAATGGGCGTTTAACGCCAACTTTTCCCCCTTTTCTGGCGTTTGAACGCCAGAACTGGGCAAGGAATGGGCGTTTAACGCCAGCTTTCCTTCCCTTTCTGGCGTTTGAACGCCAATAACATTCCTCTCTGGGCTCTTACTGTCTTCAGAGGGATTTTGAACAGTGGTTTGGTTATCCTCTGTCAATTGTTCCTTGTTTGGCCTTTTGCTCTTTTGAGCAGTGTTATTCAGTGTCTTCCCACTCCTCAGTTGAACTGCTTGACATTCCTCTGTTATCTGTTTAAATATTTGCTGTTTTGCTTGATTCAACTGCAGTTCTATGCTCTTGTTAGCAACCTTAGTATCATGGAGCATTTCTTTAAATTCTGCTAACTGTTCAGTCATCAGGAGCAATTGTTGATTAAGCTCATTCATCTGTTCTTGAGGATTAGGATCAGTGACTACTGTCATAACTTCCTCTTTTGGAGAGAACTCATTGCTAGAGTACAAATATTGGTTTCTAGCAACAGTGTCTATAAGCTCTTGAGCTTCTTCAATTGTCTTCCTCATATGTATAGATCCACCAGCTGAGTGGTCTAAAGACTTCTGAGCTTTTTCTGTAAGTCCATAGTAGAAGATGTCTAACTGTACCCACTCTGAAAACATTTCAGAGGGGCATTTTCTAAGCATACCTCTATACCTCTCCCAGGCATTATAAATGGATTCATTATCCTCTTGTTTAAAGCCTTGGATGTCCAGCCTTAGCTGTGTCATCCTCTTTGGAGGGTAAAAATGATTCAGGAATTTGTCTGACAACTGTTTCCATGTCTTTATGCTTGCTGTAGGTTGGTTATTCAACCACCTTTTAGCTTGATCTTTTACAGCAAATGGAAACAGTAATAGTCTGTAGACATCCTGATCTACCTCTTTATCATGTACTGTGTCAGCAATTTGTAGGAACTGTACCAGAAACTCAGTAGGTTCTTCCTGTGGAAGACCGGAATACTGGCAATTTTGCTGCACTATGATAATGAGTTGAGGATTTAGCTCAAAGCTGCTTGCTTTGATGGGAGGTGTACAAATGCTACTCCCATATGCAGCTGTAATGGGGTTAGCATATGACCCCAGAGTCCTTTTGGACTGATCAATCCCTCTTAGGTCCATAATGGACAAAAGGGAAATGATAATGATTGCAAACAGATAAATTTTGTTTTTTTTTTTTTGAGTTAAACGAAAAAAAATTAAAATAAAACAAAAGAGAATTAAGATAAAAATTCGAAAATCAATAAGAAAATAAGATCAAAGCAAATTGAGAACTGAATCAATTAGTTAATTAAAAAGATTTTGAAAATAGCAATTAAAAAGATATGATTGAAAAATTTTTATGAAAAAGATTTGATTTTTGAAAAGAGGAAAGAGAAAAACAACAAAAAGACACCAAACTTAAAATTTTTAGAAAATCAAACACTAATTTTCAAAAATTTTAAAGGAAAACACAAAGAGGACACCAAACTTAGAATTTTTATGAATCAAAAAGGGACTAAGAACATGCAAAAAAAAAACAAAAATTAAGAGAAAAATAAAAGCATGCAATTGACACCAAACTTAAAATATGAAGCTGGACTCAACTAAAAGACTCTAAACCAATAAAAACAAAACGGTCCTAATCTAAGCAACAAGATAAGCCGTCAGTTGTCCAAACTCGAACAATCCCCGGCAACGGCGCCAAAAACTTGGTGCACGAAATTGCAATAACACTTTTGCAATCCCGCACAACTAACCAGCAAGTGCACTGGGTCGTCCAAGTAATACCTTGCGTGAGCAAGGGTCGATCCCACGGAGATTGTCGGCTTGAAGCAAGCTATGGTTATCTTGTAAATCTTAGTCAGGATATAAGAAATTATCAGGATTGATTGTAAAAAGCAAAAGAACATGAAATGGTTACTTGTTTTGCAGTAATGGAGAATAGGTTGAGGCTTTGGAGATGCTCCATCTTCTGAATCTCTGCTTTCCTACTGTCTTCTTCATCAAACACGCAAGGCTCCTTCCATGGCAAGCTGTATGTAGGGTTTCACCGTTGACAGTGGCTACCTCCCATCCTCTCAGTGAAAACGTTCCTATGCTCTGTCATAGCATGGCTAATCATCTGTCGGTTCTCGGTCAGGCTGGAATAGAATCCAGTGATTCTTTTGCGTCTGTCACTAACACCCCGCCTGCTAGGAGTTTGAAGCACGTCATAGTCATTCAGTCATTGAATCCTACTCAGAATACCACAGACAAGGTTTAGACCTTCCGGATTCTCTTGAATGCCGCCATCAGTTCTAGCTTATACCACGAAGATTCTGGTTAAGGAATCCAAGCGATATCTACTCAATCTAAGGTAGAACGGAGGTGGTTGTCAGGCACACGTTCATAGTTGAGAATATGATGAGTGTCACGGATCATCACATTCATCCGGGTTAAGAACAAGTGATATCTTAGAATGGAAGCAAGCATGATTGAATAAGAAACAGTAGTAATTGCATTTATCCATCAAGACACAGCAGAGCTCCTCACCCCCAACAATGGGGTTTAGAGACTCATGCCGTGGAAGGTACACAAGGAAACGTGTAAAAATGTCATGAGGTTCAGATACAATGTCAAAAGATCCTATTAATAGTAAACTAGTAACCTAAGGTTTTACAGAAATGAGTAAATGATAGAAAAATCAACTTCCGGGCCCACTTGGTGTGTGCTTGGGCTGAGCATTGAAGCTTTCATGTGTAGAGACCTTTTCTGGAGTTAAACGCCAGCTTTCATGCCAGTTTGGGCGTTTAACTCCAAGTTTTATGCCAGTTCCAGCGTTAAACGCTGGAAATTCTGAGGCTGAATTGCCACGCCGGTTTGGGCCATCAAATCTTGGGCAAAGTATGGACTATCATATATTGCTGGAAAGCCCAGGATGTCTACTTTCCAACTCCGTTGAGAGCGCGCCAATTGGGCTTCTGTAGCTCCAGGAAATCCACTTTGAGTGCAGGGAGGTCAGAATCCAACAGCATCTGCAGTCCTTTTCAGTCTCTGAATCAGATTTTTGCTCAGAACCTTCAATTTCAGTCAGAAAATACCTGAAATCACAGAAAAACACACAAACTCATAGTAAAGTCCAGAAAAGTGAATTTTAACTAAAAACTACTAAAAATATACTAAAAACTAACTAAAAGATACTAAAAACATACTAAAAACAATGCCAAAAAGCGTACAAATTATCCGCTCATCAGCTGTGACGCGCTTCAAACTCACGATTGCTGGGCGTGATGACAAACGCAAAAGGATCAATGGATCCTATTCCAACATGATCGAGAACCAACAGTTGATTAGCCGTCTGTGACAGAGCATAGGAACATTTTCACTGAGAGGATGGGAGGAAGCCACTGACAATGGTGACACCCTACATACAGCTTGCCGTAGACGTGCTTTACAAACAATTGAGTTGAATATTACATTGCAGAAATTCAGAGGACAAGGCATCTCCAAAACTCCAACATATTTCTCATTATTGCACAACAAGTAACGATTTTATTCCCTCTTCTTTTTCCAATCTAATAATTCCAACTGATAATTTTAATTAATATCCTGACTAAGAATAATAAAATAAACATAGCTCGTTTCAACAAGAATAATCTCCGTGGGATCGACCCTTACTCACGTAAGGTATTACTTGGACGACCCAGTGCACTTGATGGTTAGTTGTACGGATTGCAAAAGTGTGATTGCAATTTCCTGCACCAGTACTGTGCTAGAAGCACAAACTGACCCGCGCGTACGCGCACCTGGCTCATACGCGTCCCTTCCCCTCTGCGCAATGCACACGAGCGCACGCAGTGCGCGTCCGCGTCGGTTGTGCCGCATTACTCACTCTTTCGCCGCCCAGTTTTTATTCTTTCTCCCTCCCTAGTTCTAATTTTATCTTTCCTAATCCTAATTTCTTTCTTCCCCCTTTCTTCTTCTTCTCTATCTATCCTCTCTACCTATCTTCTCTATCTTCTTCTTCTTCCTCTCCTCTCATGTCTTTCTCACTCACATCATCCATTACCTCTCTTTTCATCCTCTTTCAAGGTTCTCTCTTTCTATTTTCTTTTTCTTCTTCTTCTCTTTATTTCTCTTTGTATTATTTTACTTGGTGCTATAACTCTATTTGGGTAACTACTTTCTTCTACTTGCTTGTGATTATTATTGTGGAGTTGTTTGACAATTAATAATAATTATTTTTGGGATGCTTGCATGTTCCAATTTAATTCTTTCCCTATCATGTTAAACATGCATACTAGGTGTTTGTGAAAAAGCCCGTATGGCATTATGCATTCCTAATTATTCTATTCTTCTACTCTAATACCTATTTTTCACAAATTCCTCATCTTATTTTATTAATTAATTATAATTGTCAATACAAACGTGATTGTTAGTTTGTTACAAGTGATAATACATTTTTTGCAATTGAGGCTTGATCTATGCTACTCATGCCTTTGTCGGCATGCCAATAAACATCTTGCATTTAATTGCCTTCATCTTTCTTGCTATATTTTCATTGATGTCCTATTTGCATGAAGTCACGACCATGTGTTAACGACATCCTTATTTACCTTGGCAATATTATCACTTGTACTGTCCTCTTCCTTGCTTCAACCCTTTGACTTACATGTACCTTTCTCCTTTTCTTTCAAAATGGCCACCAAGAAGGGAAAAGAGAAAAAAGCTACCAAACCATCGGCAAAGAGAGGAACAAAAAGGTCATTGGCGGAAGAATCGCCCTCAACATCAGTCAAACCTTCAACAAAGCGGGTTAAGAGGATCATTAAGGTTGAGGAGACCGAGAAAGCCTTCCCAGCAAGGGACACTGCGTGGTTCACTAACCGCTTCTGTGAGTAGATATTCCCCATTCTGGCAGCAAGGAACTACAACAATGAGCACCTTCTTATGCTCCCCTCCAACATTGTGGATTTGGTGGAGCCCCGCATTGACAGAAGACATTGGGGATTCTTACGGAGGCAGCCAAGGCAGGTCAACCTTTCATGGGTAGTTGAATTCTACTCCAATTTTTACATGCCAAACCGGCAGTCTGTCTATGTCCGTCAAAAGCAAGTCTCCACCTCCGAAAGGGCCATTCAGCAAGTTTTAGATCTCCCCCCTGCTCCAGAAGGATTGGACGCATTTCAAGAAGCCTCTCTCAAGAGCCAGCGATACCAATTTGACTGGGACAACGTTCTCATAATTATAGCACTACCTGGCAGCAAGTGGATCTATGTTTATCATCGATCCAGGCCTAAGGGCATATTGGCTTCCGCACTTACCTTGGAGGCTCGCATGTGGGCACAGATTATATCCCACTACGTCTTTCTGAGCACTCACGAGTCCTCCTTCACTATAGACATAGCTGTTCTTATCTGGTGTATACTTACAGACCAGCCCCTCAACTTACCAAGACACATCCGGCAAGCCATGGGACACGTACAGATTGCGGGTAACTTACCTTTTTCCACCTTGGTTTCAGATTTGGTCTCGGCAGCCGGAGT
Source organism: Arachis stenosperma (assembly GCF_014773155.1). NCBI lineage: Eukaryota > Viridiplantae > Streptophyta > Magnoliopsida > Fabales > Fabaceae > Arachis > Arachis stenosperma. The sequence goes on from NC_080378.1 coordinate 27,363,138, forward strand.
CTCCTATAGAGCTGGAGACACTAAAGCCATGCTTCCTCGGGATGATCAATATGTTCCGAGTGGGAAATACATCAGACCCCCAGCAGTCATCGCCAGCCGGACTGAAGTCCCAGCCAGGGATATCCCTTCTCCTTCCACATCACAAGCACCTTCAACAAATCAACTGCTCTTTCAGATACTTCAGAGGTTGGACTGGCTAGACCGGCAGGCAAAACGTAGGGAGCGCCGTAACAAGCTCCGATTTGCATACCTCAAGTAGCTGATTGTTGGTACACACCCACCTCCAGAACCACAGGACACCTCAAACTCCCCTTCATCTAGTAGCACAGGCAGCCAAGGCAAACTAGACACTGGAGGCAACACTTCCAGCATTCCCTTGCTCATAACTGATGGCACCAAGGAATGCGCCAAGCTTTAAGTGTGGGGAGGTCGGTCAGTACCTGACTTCCGGAGGTAACTTTTCTTTCTCTTAGCACCAGTAGATAAATTTTCTTTTTGTTTAGATAGAATAGATTGCATAGTAATAATTAGTTGCATGTGTACTCTGCTTGGTTGAAAAATAATAAGTCTTTTTCAAAGATCCTATTTTTGAAAATTTCACTAATTCAAACCAAAATCCTATGTTAAACTTGTTTGAAGACTGTAAATTGGAACATGGTTTAGAGCTAGAACACACAAACCAGTGAGATTTTGAGCCTAACTGTATGGTTACATCATTTAACCATTATTTTATTCTTGTGTGTTTTCTCTCCTCTATGATTGCAATATATGGTTTGTTCCATTCTATATATCTATTATTTAATGTATTCTTGCATATTGATGAGCGGATAATTTATACGCTTTTTGGCATTGTTTTTAGGTAGTTTTTAGTAGGATCTAGCTACTTTTAGGGATGTTTTCATTGGTTTTTATGCTAAATTCATAATTCTGGAGTTTACTATGAGTTTGTGTGTTTTTCTATGATTTTAGGTATTTTCTGGCTGAAATTGAGGGACCTGAGCAAAACTCTGATAAGAAGGCTGACAAAGGACTGCTGATGTTGTCGGATTCTGACCTCCCTACACTCGAAATGGATTTTCTGGAGCTACAGAACTTCAAATGGCGTGCTCTCAACGCCGTTGAAAAGTAGACATCCAGAGCTTTCCAGCAATATATAAAAGTTCATACTTTATTCAAGATTAGACGATGCAAACTGGCGCTCAACGCCAGTTCCATACTGCATTCTGGAGTCAAACGCCAGAAACACGTCACGAACCAGAGTTAAACGCCAAAAATACGTTACAACTTGGCGTTTAACTCCAAAAGAAGCCTCTGCATGTGTAAAGCTCAAGCTCAGCCTAAGCACACACCAAGTGGGCCCTGGAAGTGGATTTTTGCATCAATCACTTATCTCTGTAACCCTAGTAGCTAGTTTTAGTATAAATAAAACTTTTTACTATTGTACTAGTGTCTTTTGACCACATCTTTGGATGCCTAGTCCTTAGACCAGGTCCTTCTCCCTATTTTCAAATTCATATCACATTTTTGGGGGCTGGCCATTCGGCCATGCCTGGACCATCACTTATGTATTTTCAACGGTGGAGTTTCTACATACCATAGATTAAGGGTGTGGAGCTCTGCTGTACCTCGAGTTTCAATACAATTACTACTATTTTCTATCCAATTCAGTTTATTCTTGTTCTAAGATATTCGTTGCACTTCAACATGATGAATATAATGATCCGTGACACTCATTATCATTCTCACCTATGATTGTTGGGCGTGATGACAAACGTAAAAGAATCAATGGATTCTATTCCGACATGATCGAAAACCGACAGATGATTAGCCGTGCTGTGATGCCCTACATACAGCTTGCCATGGAAAGGAGTAAGAAGGATTAAAGGAAGGCAATAGGAAAGCAGAGATCCAACAGGGACAAAGCATCTCTATACACTTATGTGAAATTCTCACCAATGATTTACATAAGTATTTCTATCTTTATTTTCTGTTTATTTATTATTATTATTATTCGAAAACTCCATAACCATTTATTATCCGCCTAACTGAGATTTACAAGATGACCATAGCTTGCTTCATACCAACAATCTCCGTGGGATCGACCCTTACTCGCGTAAGGTTTATTACTTGGATGACTGATAAACCACTATTTTATGGTTTATCTTATGCTCAATTGAGTGGTTTTTATCAACTCTTCACTCACTTATTCATACAATTCACATGTTTTATATTTTCCTTCCTAATTATGTGCTTTGATTGAAAACATGCTTCTTTAGCCTTAAGTTCCCTATATTTAATCCTCTCTTATTACCATTAGATGCCTTGATATGTGTGTTAAGTGATTTCAGATATTATAGGGCAGGAATGGCTTGGAGGATGGAAAGGAAGCATGCAAAAGTGGAAGGAATACAAGAAGTTGAAGAAGTTGTTAAGCTGTCCAGCCTGACCTCTTTGCACTCAAACTGCTATAACTTTAGCTACAGAGGTCCAAACAACGCGGTTCCAGTTGCGTTGGAAAGCTAACGTCCGGGGCTTCGATTTGATATATAATATGCCATCATTGCTCTGATGCTAGGCAATGCGAATGCGTGATTCACACGGACGCGTCGCATCTGCGAATTTCAACCTGCGCGGCCGCGTGGGCGACGCCTCCGCGTCACTTGGCCGCGACCTGTACGGACCAGAAAGCGCTAGAAGTGACTTCTGGGCTGTTTTTGACCCAGTTTTCGGCCAAGAGAATACAGATTAGAGGCTATAAAGTGGGGGAATGCATCCATTCATCATCATGCTATCATAATTCATAATTTTAGTTTTAGATGTAGTTTTTAGAGAGAGAGGTTCTCTCCTCTCTCTTAAGATTAGGATTTTTAGAAATTAGGAATTTATCTCATCTTCACATCAGGTTCAATATTTCTTTATTTTGACTTCTCTTCCACTTTGAGATACTTTAATACTTTTATTTGTATTTTATTTATATTGCCCAATTGGCTTATGAATACCTTCCATGTTAGATTTTACTGCTTTGAATGAATTGAAGTGTTTTCAGATTTATGATATATTTATGATTTTAATTCAGTTTTTTACATTCATGGCTTTGGTTAAGAAATTAGTAACTCATGAGTTATCAGATTCAACATAATTGATAATTGTTATTTATGCTAATTGAATTGAACTTCAATAGTCCCAATCTGTTCTTAAGAATTAACTAGGATTCGAAGATCTAATTAATTAGTCACTTGACTTTCCTTTGCTTTTAGTAAAGGTCAACTAAGTGGAATTAAGATTCAATTGTCATCATTGTTGATAAGGATAACTAGACTAGGACTTCCAATCTCTCATACCTTGCCAAGAGTTTATTTTACTGTCATTTATTTATTTTACTTGTCATTCATCATAATTGTTTCTCATTCTTAAAACCCCCAATTTACAAACTCATAGCCAATAATAAGAACATACCTCCCTGCAATTCCTTGAGAAGACAACTCGAGGTTTAAATACTCGGTTATCAATTTTAAAAGGGGTTTGTTACTTGTGACAACCAAAACATTTGTACGAAGGGATTTCTGTTGGTTTAGAATCTATATCTACAACGCGACTATTTTTATAAAATTCTTTACTAGCAAAAATCCCAACGTCAACGACCCAGTGCACTTGCTGGTTAGTTGTGCGAAGTTGTGAAGAAAGTGCTGAGTTAGTAGATGCGCATACCAAGTTGAATGCCATTATTAGAGATCACAATTTCGTGCACCAAGTTTTTGGCGCCGTTGCTGGGGATTGATCGAGTTTGGACAACTGACGGTTCATCTTGTTACTCAGATTAAGTAATTTTCTTTTTTGTTTTATTTTCAAAAATTTTTCAAAAATCTTTCAAAAATTTATCACCTGTTTTCGAAAATTTTCAGAGTTTTTAAGAATGAATTCTAGAGTTTCTTGAAGCATGTTGAAGCCTGGTTGGCTGTAAAGCCATGTCTAAATTCTTTTGGACTGAGGTTTCAACTAATCACCACAATGCATGTAATGCCCTGCTGAAGCTTGGTTGGCCATTGGCCATGTCTAATTCCTGAACCAAAGCTTTAGACAAACATTGAAAGATTTCTGGAATTCTTCTTAAAAATTTTGAATTTCTTATTTTCTTTTTCCCACATGTTTTTCGAAAAATAATTATTACAAAAATCCAAAAAAAATTATAAAATCGAAAAAAATCAAAAATATTTTTGTGTTTCTTGTTTGAGTCTAGTGTCAATTTTTAAGTTGTGTGTCAATTACATGTTTTTAAAAATTATGCATTTTTCGAAAAGTCATGCATGTGTTCTTCATGATCTTCAAGTTGTTCTTGATAAGTCTTCTTGTTTGACCTTTAAATTTTCTTGTTGTGTGTCCTTTGTTGTTTTTCATATGCATTTTTGCATTCATAGTGTCTAGGCATTAAAAATTTCTAAGTTTGGTGTCTTGCATGTTTTCTTTTCTTGAAAATTTTTCAAAAATAAATCTTGATGTTCATCTTGATCTTCAAAGTATTCTTGGTGTTCATCTTGACATTCATAGTGTTCTTGCATGCATCATGTGTTTTGATCCAAAATTTTCATGTTTTGGGTCATTTTTATGTTTTTCTCTCTCCTCATCAAAAATTCAAAAATCAAAAAATATCTTTTCCTTTTTTCTTTCAAAATTTCGAAAATTTGAGTTGACTTAGTCAAAAATTTTTAAAATTAGTTGTTTCTTGTAAGTCAAGTCAAATTTTCAATTTTAAACAGAAACATAGGTTTTCCTTAATCAGAATAGGAGAAGACTAAGAAACAAAATGGAAGCAGAGTAAGGATTAAAACTTACAGGTTCAAGAATAGGAGAATCAAAACAAGAAGAAGGTTGGTGCTACTTTTGGCTCTGATGGCGGTGCATGACTCACCGTCGACCGTGGCAGCAACGACAAGGACGGCGATGAACCTTCTGTGGCAACAAGTAGAACGACGGCAGAAAAACTCGTGGTGACGGTACAACCTAGCACAGACAATCTCTCTCAGCGACAACTCTCAAAGTAAAGGTAAACTTAACGGATGAAGAAGCTGAAGCAGGGTTAGGGCTTACCAACAGATACAGGCTTGAAAGGCGGTTTCCGGCACCAGCAGCGACGGCGAGGAACTCCGGCAACGTAGCAGCCGCGCGAGCAGAACGACGGCGAGCCCATCAACGCAGCGGCGACGGCAGCTCTGCGATGGTTTCCTTCGCGCACGTTCCCCTGTTCGTGACTCAAACGACGACGACGGATCTAGAGATGATAACACGCGGTGGTTGCAGCGGCGTTCAAGCTTCAGCGACAGCGTGGATGGACCCTCGACGGCCATGGTTTCCCCAGCCTGAAGCTGACAGTGCGAACGGCGGCAATTCGCGATGAGGGCGACGGTGTTGGTAACGGCAAGACGCGAGGCAACTTCTCTCCCTCAACCCCACGCTCCCCGTCCCTCTCTTCTGGCCTAACAACAATGGCGACGACGACACCCAGCCCCGTCGGCATCGTCATCTCCCTTCACCTTCTCCCTCTTCGTTCTTTCCTTCTTTCTTGGGTCTTTCTTTTCTTTTTTTTTTCTGCCGTAGGTGTAACAGGGTTTAGGGTTAGGTACAAGTGGGTTAGGATTTTATGTTTTATTTTTAGGATTAGGGTTATGATTTTTTGTTTTATTTTTAGAATAATTGATCTATATTATTTATACTATATATTCTCTTTATAATAATAAAGGATAAAAATTAGAATTTTATGGAAAAAAAAAACTTTGATATATGAATTTTTCAAAAGTAAATTTAATTATAAATAATTAAATATAAATTTATTATTTTTTATTAGAGTTTTATACTTTAATATTGCACTTGTTAATAGATTTGTTATTAAAATAATAATGGAAAATAACATTACCGACGATATGATATAATATTTAATTATATAATTTTTTAATTTTTGATTCCTTTCCCTAAGATATCTAGATTCAGTCCAGGGAAAGACAGATATTATTATTATTATCTTTCTTTTCTTTTCTTCGGGTTCAGTTGGAAACCGTATTGTCAGCATTTGCGCTTTGACACATTTTCATGGGCCAAGCATCCATTATTGTCATCATCGCAAGGAAATTTTCTTTTGGGTAATCACAATTATTAGTGATTTGTGAGTTACTAATTAGTTGGTAGGGGAAAAAGGAAAAAGCGACAATTATAGGATTTTAATATCATCATAATTGTACCTACCCTTTCCTTGTATATATACAACTATACAAAAATACAAATTGGACAATGCGGATTAATATTCTTTTATTTAAATCTAAATTAAAGGAATCAACATGCAACACATAACAGGGCAAACACTAATAAAGTATTTCCACTTTCCATTGTGATGCAACAGATTGCCACATCCCACCAATAAAAGAAGAATGTCACTAACCGGTGCCCATCCCTTTCTTTTTTCAGTTTTACTTTTTATACTAATTTAGCTATAAAATCTTAAAGGTGTACATTAGTTACTCCAAAAAAATATTATTATTTAGTTAATTTGTAAGAATTTTAATATTAATATGGCCCTTTAAAAACATGTGTCATATTATTCCTCTATTTTTATATATTAAATAAATTAATAAACTTATAGATAGTAAAAAATCAAATCAATTTTGTATAAATCTTTAGAAAACTATAATAACTATTTTATATAATTAAACCAACATCATGAGCAACTTTCAAGAAAAACAAAACAGTTAGTTTAATCTTTGACGTAAGCCAATTCAACTATCACTCGGATTTCCCTTCCAACAGCAAAAGTTAGGAGTTAAAAAGAGAATGTCAAGAATGTAACGCCGTTTAGGGGAATTAAAGTGCATATCGTACGTACAGTTGTACCTGCAACATAACGTGGGTTTATAAATATTTTTATGCATCTAACATGGGACCTATCTTAGTTTTATAATTAAGATAGAAAAAATCGAAATTTTAAGTCATATTAAAAAATTAAATTAAATACATAAAATGTAAAATTTTAACATGATTTAAATTGTAAAATTGTTAAATTTAGTAAAAATTTTATAAAATTGATTAATTTATTTAAAATTATAATATAAAAAAATTTTAAGAATTAATAAATCGAGATTTTAATTATTATATTTATAACATTTTTAATTTTTGATATTGGACTAAGAATGATATTTTTTTAAAAATTATGAGTTGTTCTGATATTAATCTATCATATATATGATACCAGTTGATTTGGATATAGAAAATAAACCTTCTGAAAATTCTTTTATTTTTGAAATTAGACTCCAAACTTTACTTAAAAAAATTTAAAATATTTGAGTAAAAAAATAGAACTTTTTTATTTTAATTCTTTTTATAATTTTAAAAAATACTAAAAATTACAATACTAGAATATACCACTCATTTTATTTCCATAAAAAAAATTAACCACTTAATAACAAATTCAATTTTGATATATTATCATAAATCTTTTCAGTTATACTCCAAATTAGAATTTACTAATTTTTCTTTGCAAACGTTATTTTTTAATAAAAAAACAACAAATTGATTTTTAATATTCATAGAATATATACAAGTTAATTCATTAGAAAATAAAAGAACAATTTATTCTGTTTTTTTTTTTAATTCAAACAATTTAATTCATTTGCCATACTATTTTTTTGGAAAAATAAAGGATTAATTTGTCATCTTTTATATAATTTTAAAACAAAATTATCCTTTTTTCTATTATTAATTTGGCTAAAATCTTAAAAGATTCAATACTTATTTGTTATTTTCTAAATTAAAATCTAATTTGTTCTAAACAATTGTGGACAAATTTGAGATCCAACTCTAGATTTATATGCAATCATTTGGTACGTATCATTATACTCACAAAAGTTTTAATTTTTATAGTCATTTACCTTAAAAGCCATCCATTTAATAATATTTAACTATATGATACTAATGTAACACTACTCTTCATTCTTATGACCAAATGCTTGATAACGAAGAAATAACATTGAATGGGATTATTTGAGAAAATTCTTACAAAACAAATAAGAGAAAATTTCTAACGCCCAAATTAGTTTTCAGATTATGATGAACCACAATAAGAAATAAAATAATAAACTAAATTTACAACTGAGATATATTTATAGTGAAGACACAAAATCGTATTTAATAGATAAAATATAAATAGAAACATTGTGTCTAGAGATATTGAATTAGTGTAGTTTGTGTCTATCCTAATAGAAAGAATACAGAAATATTAACAAGAGACATAATTTATTTTTTATTTTTCTTTCATTATTCTTGTTAATTTTTTATAATTATATTTTTTAAATTTTTTTGAATGAAAAAATAGAATAAATTGGACTTTCATAATTTATCCTAATTGAAATACCATAACTATCAAAGCTCACGTTTTCAGCTGCACAACCCTGGTAGTTTGGACATTACGACGACTCTTATACTATTTAATACTAAAATATGAGCCTGTTTAAAACTTTAAACCGCAATACCGATCCAAAAATACTTTCGTTCGATGACGTACATCCATAGATACCATATAACTTACAAAAACTCAAAGAGTACATCCAATATATATATATATATATATATATATATATATATATATATATATATATTACAAGCATTAACCAATACAATTCCTATTCAAAATAAAGGTGAAGGTAGAATAAATAATAATTTAAAGCAATACAGAGCATTTCAACAACAACTAAATAAACTCTTCGTAACTTCTGCGTCCATATCCTGAAAGGGAAAAATTATAGGGGGGTGAGAACATTCATCCTCGAAAGGGTTCTCAATAGAGGATTTTTGGGAACTACTGTAATAGAATATGTGAAGATAAACCGTACCAGTGATTAATAACCGTCTTATACCTCTTTTCAAAAACAACAGTTTACAATAAAAGAGAAATCTGAAATCTTTTCTGAAAGAGGAATCTGTTCATTTAAAACAAGATTCAAAAGCCTTTCAAAAGGTTTATCTATGCTGAACCAAATTAGCCTTTCATACTTTTCCAAACCAGAAACACAAAATCAAAACCAACCATCGGTCCATCTCATTTCAACCACGGCCTTAGGCCCAAACAATCCAACAGCAACCAATCCACCACAATCCAACAGAATTTCAGTCGCAAACACAAGTAGGAAGGTTCAAGCACAACAAACAGTTACAGCAAGTAGAACAATTAGCAATTAATCACAAGTAATCACAAAGGCAAACCAAGTACAATATGCACACCTAAACAATGTCACATAGATGCATATGATGCATGCCTATCCTAGTGGCTGATTGTAACACCCTACCATACAGAGTCTTATGCTTAAGTCATAATTCAGAGATGGCAAGGTATTACGACCTCTAAAATAAAAATTTAGTATGAATATAGTATTGTGAAAAATGATTATAACTAGGAGCCTTTTTAAGAAAAAGGGGTAAACAAAAATCGTAACTCGAAAAGCGCAACACTTCGATCGATAACGTAGCGAACAAGAATAAACTAACGTGGGATTATATATATACAAAAGAGTGTCTAAAACAAAAAAATCAAAACTTAAAATCCGGTTGCGAAGATAACCGGTCCGAGCATAGCAACATATATATACAAGTAAATAAAATAAGGAAACCCCAAGGAAACCCAAAGGGACACAAAAACAGAGAACCTATTCTCCAAAATCTCCTATAAGAGGAGTCATCACAGTTTGTATTATTCAAAGGAGATAAAAGTATCTAAGAGAAATCATAAAATCAAAACAGAGTCTCGAGAACAAAGGATCTTTGCTAATCTAGAAGTCTCCAGCATGCTTCAGCGAGAAGCCTCACGTCTTGCATCTGAAAACCACAAAATCCGTATGGGTGAGAACCAGAGGTTCTCAGCATGGTAACAGCTTCCACATATATAACATATAATAATAGAGGAAAGCCGAAGGCAATCCTAGAACTTCCTCCAGATAAACCATAAAGGGCATCTGACTAAAGATCCTTCAGTCTAACTAATACTTCCCTTTCCAATTCCTTCTGACCTCCCAACCACCAGTAAGTGTATAATATAGCAAGCATAGTTATATCAAACAAGAGATATACAAATAGGAACAAATAGGGCATTTAGACAAATAGCAAGTAATATGCAGTCAAATAGGCAATCTCAATCAATTCACATAGTATGCATATGATGAATGCCTGTCCCTAATGGCTGATGATATCATCTGTCGGTTATAGAGCCAACCCGACAAGTCCTGGTAACTAACCATTGGACTGTCCCTCTGTCGTGTCTCCCCAACTCGAGTTATACTCAATATAAACTTGATCATAATCATGATCCATATCCATCACCCTCATTGGTGAATATTTTATGGGGGTGAGCTCATCCGGGACTTTCACAGTGCCCGGTCACCCTGAGGACATAGGGTCAAAAGAGCTTCGAGTCTCAACCTGGAGCACGTGGTGGCTAGCCACTGCTTCCTCACAGGAAAACTCTCATCTCCGATAGTGGAAGTGCAAACATTCACAATTCATTCAACAGCATATATGTATTTATACTTGGCCATAATCGTAGCTCCGCCATAACACGGCAATAATCCAGCCATCCAGCTCATGGTTAAATCCATAACCAGTCAATTCATTAACAATTACGGCCCTTCGGCCCATGGCATAACAAGCACTTCCACCACCATCCTCCGCATCTCACATAATCATCTTTGATCCTCATTGATCATTCATTTTTCCCTTGCATCACTTGCAAGTTACCACATTCACTAGCTCCTTTCCTTATTGCTAGGCATATCATAATGATTTAAGACACAAGTGGTGAGATCGGAGGCTTAGAAGTATGAAATTTTGCTTTTAAAACTCAAAAGTCAACTTGGGGATGAAAACAGGGCCACTCGTACGCGCACTCCACGTGCACGCGTGGATGGCCTTATAGTTCATCGACGCATATGCGTCATACACGCGGACGCGCGGATTGAAAAACAACTAAACGACGCGCACGCGTCAGCCACGTGTACGCGCGGGTACATTTGTGCCCCAGGCACAAAACTCGCACAACTCGGGCACAACTCTCGGGAAAAATGGCTGGGCATTTGGTGCAGCACATCGATGCGCCCGCGCACACCACGTGCACGCGTGGATGGTTCCTTCTCGAAGAACGACGCGTACGCACCAAGTGCGCCTACGCGCTGAGAGTCATTTTGCTAAAACTTTTCTAAGTTAAAAGCTGCAGAATTTACAGATTCAACCCCCAATCTTCCGACGGACATAACTTTCTCATTTTAAATCGTTTTCCGCCCGCTCTTCCAACGGCATGGACATCCCGAATCCAATTTCATTTCTAAACAAGTTTGGTACAAAACGGGGATCCGTAGTCCAAGTTATGTCCCGTCAAAGTATGCCCAAAAACCATGTTTTCATACAAAACCACAAAGTGCTATTTTCAAAACAAGCCAATTTTATCCCATTTAAAAATTAACCAAAACATGCCAATTTCAACCATTTTTGAAATCAATCAAAATGTACCAAAATCAATATCAAGCCTCCTCAACTCACACTTTAACACTTTACCATAACTCACAAAACATCATCCCACCATTTTAACACTTCTCAATCAAATGGCTAAGAGACAAACACATAAACATGTCATACATACTTTCTCATCCCAATTTCCAATAATACCATTTCCAATTAACCATCATTACACATACTCAATACCATACTCACCATCAACATGGTGTCACCCACAATCCAACCTCAATTACTCATCAAGCATATATCACAACATGCATATTTCTCATACATCATACCATCAAGGCATCAATAATCATCATCACATATATGACCACATCATATATCTCAACCATTGAATAACATCAACAATTCAATGCCTATCTTAGGGCCTCTAGCCTAAGTATTTCCTACCACATTACATATTAGATACAAGAAACCGAGACCATACCTTAGCCGATTTCCCAAGCTCAACCGGAGCACTTCCAAACCACTTGTCCACAAGCCCTCTAGGTCTCAACACCTCCAATAACAGATTTTTACCACCAAAAATCTCTTTTCAAACTTTCCAAGGTCTCAATCAAGCCCCAAAATTCACATATACACAACCTAAGCCACAATCATCATACCCATACACAACATCTCAATACCCAAACATCATAGAATAACAAATTACACTAGGGTTGAGAATTTCACCACACCCAAGGTCCAAGAAGACAAGATTAATCTTCTCCTTCAAGAGAGTTGGGTTCTATAACATCAAAGAGCCCAAAATCTCAACATTTTTGCTCATGAAACTCGAAAACAAGGCTGGAAATTCGAAGAGCAAAACGTGGCTTACCTCAAGATTGATTGTATGGGTTTTGTAGAGCTCTCCGCGGTGAATGTGTGGCCATAAACGGTGCAGCAATCGGAGCTCTAGATCAAAAGTTATGGTGGTAACTTGAGAGTGTGTTCTTCCCTTCTCCTCCACCATTTCAGCGCGTGTGTGTAACAAATGAGGAGAAAGAATGCTGAAAACTAGGGTTTTGGTTTAGTTTAGTTGGGCTAAGGGTCCACTTTGGGTCTGGTTGGCCCGGGTTGGCCCGTTCGGTCAAATCTTGGTCCGATTTCTATAAAATTAGTACCGAAATTCTCGTCTCAATCTCCTCTATCATATTAAGCAATAAAAATCACATTTTTGGCTTTCTAGAATGAATTCTCATTTATGAGTTAATTAACCATTAATTAAACGGGTTTTACACTGATGATATCATCTGTCGATTATAAAGCCAACCCGACAAGTCTTGGTAGCTAACCATTAGACTGTCCCTCTGTCACGCATTCCTAACTCGAGTTATTCTCGATCATCATGATGATCATAATCATAATCCATATCCAACACCCTCACTGGTGTATATTCACGGGGGCGAGCCTATCCAAGACTTTCACAGTACCCGGCCACACTTACGACATAGGGTCAGCACAGTCTCGAGTCTCCACCTGGAGCACCTGGTGGCTAGCCACTGCTTTATTCTAGGGAAACTCGTGTCTCCGATAGTGGAAGTGCAAATCACAATTATCAGTAATTCAACATATATGCATTCATTCTCAGCCATGAATCAATATTCATCTCAACCATCTGACTTAAATTCATAATTCATAGTCAACCATTCGGCTCATAACATATTTCACAATCAGCCATGATTCATTATCATACACAGCCATTCCGGCTCATAATAAAATAGCACTTCCACCATCCAACATCATCAAATTCATAAAATCGGCATTTAAGTCATAGATCACTTTTTCTCAATTCATTTCACTTTGAAATCAAATTTCAACTTTTTTCATCCTTGGCTTTAAAGATCTCATTTCTCAAATCATCTCAAGCTCATAAGCCACTTTTACTCAAAGTAAGTTCCCTTTTTAAAACAAAGCCACTCTCAGCATCCTCTTTCCAAAACTTCCAAAACCATAGAAAGTTAAAGATTCATTTTGAAATATTCAAAATCACCCATCCAACAACGTGATTTTATCACAAAATGTTCCTCGGCAGAGTCTCAAGTCTTTAGGGAAGGACAACCTATATCAATTCCTTAAAATTCATTGGAACTCCTAAACTCATAGATTCTTTGTTCAAGTAAATAAAACTGAATTTATTATGAAACTGAATCATACAAATCACAAGTTCCAACCCGGTCCAAAAATCAATTCACTTGAAACAAGACCGGTTCATTTGAATCAAACCACTTTCAGATTTCTTCTTGAAACCCATTTTTCTACCCTTTTCCAAAATGCCTCAAACTTAATTATTCAATCAATAGTCTAGTTTCCTTTAAAATCACTAAAAGCCCCTTTTATATTAAAATTAATATCAGAGCATCATTCTTCTCTTCAGTGATTCGAATGGTAAAATAGTTCATTTCTAATTAAATCGAATTCAAGGCATAAAGTTTACTTAAATGAATTAAGCCCGAAAACATAAATATTCTCTTAATAAATAAAATTGTACAATTTCTCAAACCCAAACATTTTTAAATAACTTTTCAAACAAAGTCTAGGATTTTTATAGAAACTTCGGCAGCACCTCCCCTAAAACTTGGACTTTATCACCTGGTTCGGGTCCCAACTAAACCGTTCCACAATCCCTTTCAACAGTTCAAAATCCAAAATAAATTCAAAATCAGGCTAAATCCAACAGTTGCTTCATTTGCATATCTCAAGGAAACCGTTTCAAAATCAGATTATTATCAACCGACTATATTCATTTTCAAAACTTTAAAGAAGCTGTTCAGAAATAATTCGTTTATCAAAACCGAATCAATTTAAGTAACCAGGCTGAATCCAAAAGTATATTCTATTTTTCACATTATCAAGAAAATCAACTCAACTCAAATCAATTTCACAACGGATTAAACTCGATCTAAAATCTTTAAAAGAATCAACTTGAAAAACATTCTGTTTCATAAAGTCGCACAACAATCCAACCAAACAAACATTCATAATCATTCGAGACAATCAAACAATACATAAGGCTGATACAATCACCAAATACACATTGTCTCACATCAGTATCCATATGTAATAATTCCAATATATAAAATGTAGTTTTCAGAAAGCGCCCCTACCTCGACATGCGAAACCATAACCCAAACACGCTAACTGACTCCTTTCGTATCGACCCGAAACGACTGCTATCAAAATCTCAACTCCAAACCGTTTTCTCAGCAACCACAACGACTCTAATCGCAACATATAATAATCGAGATTAACTCTCATAACAATGAATGCTACAACACCTCAACGTATAACAGAGTAGTAACTAGAGGGCTTTCAGATTGAAACGCTTACCGAACGAAGAAGGAACGGCTAAACCGAAACAGCGGCGGTCTCTGAGCCGGTTTGGTGGCAGCCCGGCAGCCACCTTAAGCGGCAGTGGCAACGAATAACCCTGACAACTGCGACCACACAACAATGTCATGACCATAAAAACCCAGGAACAGGAAAGAATGAGAACCAAATGCAAGAACTTTTACCAGAGGTGGTTTCAGCGGCCACAGTGATTTTCTCCGACGGCCATACAGTGGACGACAACAACTGTGACAGCTAGGAGGGCGACGACCTTGGCAGTAGTTTTTTACGGCGACGGCAGTGGGGTGGTAGAACAACCACCACCATCACGCCTCATCCTCCCCGCAACCTCCTTCTCTTTCCTTGAAGCTCAACGGCGGCTGCAGTCTGAGGCGATGACGACAACACACGGTGGCGCTGCTCCGCACGGTGGGTCGCGCTCCTCCTCGCACGGTTCTGGCAGCAGCTCGTGGTTAGACCGAGCGATGGCGGCAACAGTGCAGCCTCCTCTCGCTTCTCCTCTCCTCAAATGCATTGCACTCTCTCTCTCCCCCCCTCGGTCCTCTCCTGCGGTGGTGGTACGGCACGACGGCAACGGAGTAGTGGCGCGGCAGTGATGATGCTGTGAGCTTGCAGCGGCCGCGACTGACTGTGGCGGCGGCGTGCTCTTCTCCGGCTTCGGTCAGACGGCGACGTGATGGTGGTGCAGCCCAGTACGCTGGCGTGAGGTAGCGGCGGTTTGCAAGGAGGGCAAGAGGTCCTCCCTCCTCTGGCAGTCACGTTCTCTGATCTCTTCTTCCCCCTAACCCCTTTCTTCCTTTTCTCCATGGTTACTGCATATTGATTTGGGAAAGGGGAAAGCATGTGCATTGCTGCTGCTGGGTTCAGAGGGGAAAACGGGTAATGGGTTAGGGTTTCAGGGTTAGGGTTTCATTTTCAAAAATTAGGGTCAGGGGCATTTTAGTAATTTCAAATAAAATAGGAACAATGTGGTAATTGAAACCCAAACTAAATCCAACACTAATTATATATAGAAAATACTATTTGTCCCCCAATTTTACAAATTATTTTCAATAAGATGGTCAAATCCAAAAATATTAAATAATATAATTAATTTTTCTATTTTTCAAAACAGTAGTATTAATATTTTGAAATATAAATTATTTACTCCAAATCATATAAAATTCTTATTATTTCATAACTGTCAACTTTATAATTTGAATATAGAAAATAATCCAATAATTATAAAATTGGGTAATAATCATAACTTATTTCAAATTCAATTAATCAAAACTTGCTTTAATTATCTTTAATAAAATAATTTCTGAAATTAAGACTCAAATAATTATATGATTTGAGACTTGCTCATAATAAGACTTTTCAAAAGTTCTGGGTCTTACATTCTACCCACCTTACAAAAATTTTCGTCCTCAAAAATTAAAGTAATACATAAGGTCATACATAGTCTTAGTACTATCAAATACTTTTAGAAAAGTAAGAAGTCTTAGCATATATGTATAAATGTTCAAATACCGAATAATCATAATCATAAGGTTTAAATATAGGGACAAGGTACAGTGTAAGTCAGAAGATACCAGATAAGCTCGATGCAAAAGGTCATATGATCTCAAGACTTTACAAAAACTTGAGGTAACAAAATAGAGTGCAAATCAAGATAGGCGTCCACAAGGGAAAGATGACATGGTTCAAACATGTGATAGTAAAGTAAGGCATTGAAGGCTATAGAACAGGATGGGGTTAAAATGACGTGCTTAACATCCGTGCATTAAATCTCTTACCAACCTCTAAGCTTCAACTTTCCAACTCCATCATTCACTTTACAACCCCATAGCCAAGCATAAGCCTAACACCAACAAGCTCGTTTGCAAGGAACAAAACTACTACAACTCATAACGTTGTACACCTACCGCTTCACCTTCCATATACACATATCACATCTTAAAGAACCAACACATCGCATTACCACGTCTACAGGTCACATGTGACATCAAAACAATTCTCGAGTCTACTCAGAAGGATACAAGATTCAGAAAGGAGAGACGATTGTCAAAGATAATACTCATAGATTTGAGAGAATGTATCCAATTCCAGATAAACAAGGATGCTCAAGTAATGAAATTTTCTAAAAGCCATTCAATTGACAACTTCAAAAATAACCCTTGGATCAAGGAAATTCAATAGGATCAATAGGAAGAAAATTAGCGCATTAGTTTGAACAAGTTCAAGCTGAGTCGAAGAAGTATGAGGTTTATAGAGAAGAATTTCTCAAACCAAAGACAAAGATCATAGAAAACTTGCAGGAAAATCCCTTCGCAGTCTAAAAGAAAAGTTAAGCAACAACCCTTCTTCAAGAGAGAAATAAAAGAATAAACGTGGCTTTGCTTTAATACCATTTTCATGTTGGAGTAGCTTGTGTAGAGTTTTAAAAACAAAATGCACACAGGTTTGGCTAAGAGCTAAAATATTTTCATCAAATATTTTAGAAAGTTAGTTAGGTGCACAATCTTAACCAAAAGTAGTCACAAAACTTGGAAGAGAAATCAAATGCTTGTTCAAAAATTCCCAAAGTCAATATTCAAACAAGCGAGTATAAAAATTTTAGCAAGGACGAAAATGAAAGTTAGAACCAAGTTTTTGGCGCCGTTGCCAGGGACTGATAGTGATTAACAACTATTAGTTGTTTGATTTCTTAGATTAGGCGTTTTAATTTTAATTTTATTTAAATTTTGCTTTAGTATTTTCGGAAAAAAATTATTTTGATTTATTTTATTTAAATTTTTTTAATCTTAATTTTTGAAATTAAGTTTGGTGTCCCCGTAGTAATTTTTCTTTAAAAAAAATATTTTTTTAAATCCTAGTATCTTTTTTTGTTTAATTTTTGAATTTATAGTTCACTTATTTTCATTTATTTTTGAATTTTTTTATTATTCTTTATTTTATTCCTTTTCAAAAAAAATTTCTGTTCTGTCTTCTTTGTATGCCTGTCTACCACATGGTGCATTTAATTCTGTTTGGTGTTTTGTGCTAAGGAAAAATAATGGAGAGAGATCGCATGGGTTACTACTCACATCCAGGCAGTGATTCTTATTATTGTGGATGGAGGAACTATCCAAATTTTGGTTGGCAAAGTCAAAACCAAAGAAACTTCAGTGCTCCATGTTCCAACTATCAAGAGCCACCATCTCCATATTCATATCAAGAACCACCATCTCCATATTCGTACTAAGAACCACCACCTCTCTATCCATATCAAGAACCATCATCTTTCTACCCATATCAAAAGCCACAATCTCCCTATTCATACCAAGAACCATCCTCTTTTTACTCTTATCAAGAATCATCATCTCCTTCTAATTCTTATCACGAACCATCATCTCCTTCTTATTCATATCAAGAGCCACCATCAGATCTTGAGCTTCTCATGAAAGAATTCATACATGATATAAAAACATGTGTCAAGAATGTAGAGAAATATGTGTAGTTGATTATCAAGTCCCAGGAAGAGGAACAAGCAAATTTCTTTTCAAGAGATATAATGCAAGATCCTATAGAAGAAAGTGAGAAAATCAATCAAAGGAGTTCATACTCCAGTAAAGTAGAGAATTTTCTACCCTCACACATGGAAGAAGAGGAAGATGCAAAAACAAAGGAGGAATACGCACCAACAAAGGAGGAAGATGCAACAACAAAGAAGGAAGATGCACAAACAAAGGAGGTTGTAAGGGATGAAAACAATTATAGAAATCTACACTCCAATGAAGCAGCGAGTGACATAGAGGGTGAGTTTATTGAACCACCAATTCAAGAAGTTCTTGATGAAGGGTACACTCTAACCATCAAACAACACCCGAATTTTGAAATTAAAGAAGTGAAATCAACTAAAGAAAGCACTGAAAAAGGGATTGTGACCAAGAAATAGAAGAAAATATCTATGAAGAAGAAAAGGTCAGCAAAACATAATCCAACCTCTAACCCAACAAGCAAGGTGAATCAAGCTAATCACAATAAAAGAAAGCTTTTTAGGAGGACTTTATATCAGGGGGCACTAATCTTCACCTCCCCCCTGGAGTCATTTCTTTTAACCAACTAGAAGAAGAGGAAGAAAATTCAACAATCAAGTGTCAAGCTAGTGACATTAAAGAAGCGCTTGTTAGGAGGCAACCCGATAATTTCGTATCCTTAGTTATTTTCTGTAGTAGTGATTTTCTTATATATTTGATTTTTTATTGAGTTTTTACTATTTTTCTTTGGTTTTACGTGTGTTCTGATCATGTAGCTATTTTAGTACAGGAACTGAAGACTTCGGAAAAAAAAGGGCAAAAGAAGAAAGAAATTCACCCGAGAGATAGGCTGGAGTGGTGCTGGAAGTGTGTCTTATGCACAAGCAAGACCACACGTATGCATCCATGACACGTGCACGTCACTTGCGCATTTGTCAGGCCACGCGTAAGCGTCTCTGACGCGTGTGCGTGACCTTGAAAAATCGACATAAATGGGTGCATGGTCGAAAGATGTGCTGGTCTCGCGATGGTACTGTGCCAACTGTACAACTCAACCCACGCGTACGCGTTCACCCTCACCACATGTAGCCAATCATGCGTGCGCGTGCCTGAGGCGCGCGCGTCAATCGTGATGCATCACTTACCCAGCGCGCCGCCCATATTTCAATCATTCTCTCTCTCTCCTAAATCCTTATTCCCTCTTGTTCTTTTATCCTTTTCCTCTTCTTTTCTTATACTAATTGTTTTTCTGTGTGTCTTTTTATGTCCCTCTCTGTTTTCAGTTCTTCTTTGCTTGAGGACAAGCAGATCTTTAAGTTTGGTGTTGACGCTTCGCTCATGGCTTTTCTGTTTAGCACCAAAGGGAGATCTTCATGGAGGAATGAGATGGCCACCAGCATAACTGAGGTGGTTGAGTTCCTTTCATTCTATTTCTCTTTCGTTCTTATTTTGTTATCTTCTATTTTCTGTTGCTTTGATTGCTTGCATGATCTTTAGTACTTTTACTTAAAAAAATATTTGCCTCATGTATTGCTCACTGAGCTTGAATTCAAAAGAAAAAGAAGTGATGTATTGCATGAGAAATTGAGTTTATATTTAAGAGTAGTCTTATTTATTTAAATGTGGTGGTATTATTTGTGATTTTGAATGCATGACATGAATAGTGCATATTTGAATTTGAATCAAGGGATGTTGATGTATAAGGAATAGGAATTTAGAGAACTATTATGACTTCTTTGAAATAAACAAAAATTTAATCCTTGAAGCAAAAGAAATAGCAAAAGAAAAAAAAACTATAAAAGTAAGGTCTAAGGCTCTGAGCATCAATGACTAGGGAGGTCAGAAATGATTAAAAGCTCAAAGAGTTGTTTCCCTAGTCATATACTTGTGGTGTGATTGTGTTAAGTAATCCTTGAGATAGAACACTAAGAGTCGAGACCAAGTGCGTTTAACAGAGTATGTCAAAGGCTTTGAGCACCACTGTCTGGAAATAACTAAAAGAAAAATCAGAACTTAAAGGAAGTTCCCCAGTTAAGTGCTTGTGGTGTTTCTGTGTCAAGTAACCCTTGAGACAAAATATTTAATGTCACGGCTAGGCTCAAGGTGCAAAGCACCAAAGAAAAATAAATTAAAGAAAATTTTGCTGTGTTCAAGGATTAAACTGGAGTATAAAGATCAGAGAATTCATAACATGATACGGATTCTAATTCCGAATGACACTTGATGAGCGGATATTTTATACGCTTTTTGGGGGTAATTTCATGTAGATTTTAGTATGCTTTAGTTAGTTTTTAGTAGATTTTTATTCGTTTTTAGGCAAAAATCATATTTCTGGACTTTACTATGAGTTTGTGTGTTTTTCTGTGATTTCAGGTATTTTCTTGCTGAAATTGAGGGAGCTGAGCAAAAATCTGATTCAGGCTGAAAAAGGACTGCTGATGCTGTTGGATTCTGACCTCCTTGCACTCGGAATGGATTTTTTGGAGCTACAGGAGTCCAGTTGGCGCGATCTCAATTGGGTTGGAAAGTAGACATCTAGGGCTTTCCATCAATATATAATAGTCCATACTTTGCACGAAGATATACGATGTAAACTGGTGTTCAACACCCGTTCCATGTTGTAGTCTGGCGTTCAGCACCAGAAACAGGTTGCAAGTTAGAGTTCAACTCTAGAAACAGGTTACAACCTGGCATTCAACTCCAGATATATGATGTAAACTGGTGTTCAACGCCCGTTCCAAGTTGTAGTCTGGCGTTCAGCGCCAGAAACAGGTTGCAAGTTAGAGTTCAACTCCAGAAACAGGTTACAACCTGGCATTCAACTCCAGAAACAACCCAAGCACGTGAGAAGCTTAAGTCTCAGTCCCAGCACACACCAAGTGGGCCCCAGAAGTGGATTTCTGCACTATCCATCTTAGTTTACTCATTTTCTGTAAACCTAGGTTACTAGTTTAGTATTTAAACAACTTTTAGAGACTTATTTTGTATCTCATGACATTTTTAGATCTGAATTTTATACCTTTTGACAGCATGAGTCTCTAAAGTCCATTGTTGGGGGTGAGGAGCTCTGCAGCGTCTCCATGAATTAATGCAACTAATTCTGTTTTCCATTCAAACACGCTTGTTCCTATCTAAGATGTTCATTTGTGCTTCACTATGAAGAAGGTGGTGATCCGTGACACTCATCACCTTCCTCGATCCATGAACGTGTGCCTGACAAACACCTCCGTTCTACATTAGATTGAATGAGTATCTCTTATATTCCTTAATCAGAATCTTCGTGGTATAAGCTAGAATTCATTGGCAGCATCCTTGAGAATCCGGAAGTCTAAACTTTGTCTGTGGTGTTCTGAGTAGGATTTATGGATTGGATGACTATGACGAGCTTCAAACTCGCGATTGTTGGGCGTGATGACAAACGCAAAAGGATCAATGAATTCTATTCTGACATGATCAAGAACCGACAGATGATTAGCCGTGCTGTGACAGAGCATTTGGACCATTTTCACTGAGAGGATGGGAAGTAGCCATTGACAACGGTGATACCCTACATACAGCTTGCCATGGAAGGAACCTTGCATGTTTGAAAGTGAGAAAGCATTATGTTACAGGAATTCAGAAGACAAAGCATCTCCAAAACTCCAACATATTCTCCATTACTGCATAATAAGTATTTATTTCATGCTCTTTTATCTTTTACAATCGAGGCTAAAGAATCCTATTGGTATCCTGACTAAGATTAATAAGATAACTATAGCTTGCTTCAAGCCAACAATCTCCGTGGGATTCGACCCTTACTCACGTAAGGTATTACTTGGACGACCAAGTGCACTTGCTGGTTAGTTGTGCGTATTGCAAAAGTGTGATTGCAATTTCGCACACTAAGTTTTTGGCGCCGTTGCCGGGGATTGTTTGAGTTTGAACAACTGACGGTGAATCTTGTTGCTTAGATTAGGAAAAATTTGTCTTTTTTTCACTAGAATTGCATCTTTTATTATCCCTTCTAAAAAAAAAATATTTTTTAAAAAAAATATTATTTTTCTTTATTTTTAGTTTTTCTGTGAATTTAGTGTCATGTTTTAAGTTTGGTGTCAATTGCATGCTTTTCTTTATCTTTCAATTTTTGAATTGCATGTTCTTTATTTTTCCTTGATCTTCAAATTGTTCTTGTCAATTCTTTCTCGTTTGATCTTTGGTTTGTCTTGTTTTGTGTCTTTTCTTGTTTTTCTTGTGCTTTTTCAAAATATTAGTTTTCAAAAAATTATTTTTAGTTATTAAAAATACCTTTTTAAAACGTTAAATTTATAGCTCAGTTGCTTAGAGCGTTGGCTTATGTTCTTGGCAATTGGGTATCTTCTTTTTAAAACTTTTTCAAAAATAATTTTTTTTTATTGAATCTTGTGCCAAACTTTAAGTTTGGTGTTATCTTGTTAATTTTCTTTAATTTTCGAAAATTTAATTTGATTTTTCAAAAAAAAAATTTAGTTTGGTGTTCTTTCTTTTGTTCTTATTGTTCTTGTGAATCTTCAAAGTGTTCTTGAGTCTTCTTTGTGTTTTGATCTTAAAATTTTTAAGTTTGGTGTTCGTTGGTGTTTTCCCTCCAAAATTTTCGAGAGCAAGGAACATTAGATCTAAAAATTTTAAGTTTTGTGTCTTTTGTGTATTTTTCTCTTTCATTATAAAATTCATAATTCAAAAAAATATCTTTTCTAACTATTTTTAAGCCATATTTTCGAATTTTTTTATATAAAAATTCAGATTTCAATTTCAAAATTTTTCAAATCTTATCCTTTTAAGATTTAAAAAAATTTATATCTTTTTTGAAAATATCCTAACCATTTTCTCTCTCCTCACTTTTTCAAAAATCTTCATAAAATATTTTTAAATTCTTTTTATTTTATTTTATTTTTACTTTTATTTATTTTTAATTTTATTGTCGTCTTTATTTTATTATTATTATTTCGAAATTTTTATATATAATAAAATAAATAAAATAAATTCACATCATCTCCCTTTCTCCATTATGGACTTAAGTGGAAATGAACAGTCCAGAAGGACTCTGGGGTCATATGCTAACCCCACTACTGCTTCATATGGGAGTAGTATATGTATACCCTCCATTGGAGTTAGTAGTTTTGAGTTGAACCCTCAGCTCATTATCATGGTGCAGCAAAGTTGCCAATATTCTGGTCTTTCACAGGAAGAACCTACAGAATTTCTGGCACAGTTTTTACAAATTGCTGACACAGTACATGATAAGGAAGTAGATCAGGATGTCTACAGATTATTACTATTTCTATTTTCTGTAAAAGACCAAGCTAAGAGGTGGTTAAATAACTAACCTAAGGACAGCATAAAGACATGGAAACAACTGTCAAAAAAATTCCCGAATCACTATTTTCCTCCAAAACGGATGACACAGCTAAGGCTGAGCATCCAAGACTTCAAACAAGGAGATAATGAATCCCTTTATGATGCCTGGAAGAGATACATAGAGATGCTGAGAAAATGCCCCTCTGAAATGTTTTTAGAGTGGGTGCAGTTAGACATCTTCTATTATGGTCTTACAGAGAAAGCTCAAATTTCTCTAGACCACTCATCTGGTGGATCTATACACATGAGAAAGACAATTGAAGAAGCTCAAGAGCTCATTACTACAGTTGCCAGAAATCAGCATCTGTACCTGAGCAGTGAACCTTCCATCAATGAAGAGGCTAAAACAGTAACTGCTGAACTCAGTCCTACAAAACAAGTTACTGAATTCAATCAGCAACTGGATTTTCTAACAAAACAGCTAGCCGAATTCAAGAAAATACTACAAGAAACAAGAATGGCTAATATGAATATGGAAATACAGTTGAAGCAAACAGAACAACAGTTATCAAAACAAATAATAGAAGAATGCCAAGCAGTTCAATTAAAAAGTGGGAAAACATTAAATACATCACTTCAAGGCAGCAGGAAGCCAAGAAATGAACAGACTACTACTCAAAATCCCTCTGAGGACAGTCAGAGCCCAGAGAAGAAAAATTATGGCGCTCAAACGCCAAAAAATGGGTGGGAAGCTGGCGTTGAACGCCCAACCCATGCTCAGTCCTGGCATTCAACGCCAGAAACAAGCAAGGAATTGGCGTTGAACACCCAAAGGAAGCACAGTTCTGGCATTCAGACGCCAGAAACAGGTAAGGAGTTGGCGTCTAACGCCACTCCAGCTTCCACCCCTGGCATTCAAACGCCAGTGGGAGATCAGACACATACAAGTGCTGATAGCAACCCCTCTAAAAAGGCTTCTCAACCCACATCTGTAGGCAATAAACCTACAGCAACTAAGGTTGAAGAATACAAAGCCAAAATGCCTTATCCTCAGAAACTCCGCCAAGCGGAACAGGATAAGTAATTTGCCCGCTTTGCAGACTATCTCAGGACTCTTGAAATAAAGATTCTGCTTGCAGAGGCACTTGAGCAAATACCTTCTTATGCTAAGTTCATGAAAGAGATCTTAAGTCATAAGAAGGATTAGAGGGAAACTGAAAAAGTTTACCTCACTGAAGAATGCAGTGCAGTCATTCTGAAAAGCTTACCTGAGAAGCTTAAAGATCCTGGAAGCTTTATGATACCATGCACATTAGAAGGTACTTGTACCAAGCAAGCTCTATGTGATCTTGGGACAAGTATCAACCTAATACCTGCATCTACTATAAAAAAGCTTGGGTTGACTGATGAAGTCAAACCAACCCGGATATGTCTCCAACTTGCTGATGGTTCCATTAAACACCCATTAGGCATGATTGAAGACATGATTGTCAAGGTTGGGCCATTTGCCTTTCCCACTGACTTTGTGGTGCTGGAAATGGAGGAGCACAAGAGTGCAACTCTCATTCTAGGAAGACCTTTGCTAGCAACTGGACGAACCCTCATTGATGTCCAAAAAGGGGAAGTGAGCCTGAGAGTCAATGAGGACGAGTTTAAGTTGAATGTTGTCAAAGCTATGCAGCATCCAGACACCCAAAATGACTGCATGAGCATTGATATTATTGACTCTCTGGTAAAAGAGGTCAATATGACTGAGAGTCTCGAATCAGAGCTAGAGGATATCTTTAAAAATGTTTAGCCTGATCTGGAGGAACCAGAGAGAATAATAGAACCTCTGAAAATCCCTCAGGAAGAGGAGAAACCTCCCAAACCCGAGCTCAAACCATTACCACCATCCCTGAAATATGCATTTCTGGGAGAAGGTGATACCTTTCCTGTAATCATAAGCTCTACCTTAGAGCCACAGGAAGAGAAAGCACTAATTCAAGTGCTAAGGACACACAAGACAGCTCTTGTGTGGTCCATCAGTGATCTTAAGGGCATTAGCCCAGCCAGATGCATGCACAAGATCCTATTGGAGGGTGACGCTAAGCCAGTGGTTCAACCACAGAGGCGGCTGAATCCAGCCATGAAGGAGGTAGTGCAGAAGGAGGTCACTAAATTACTGGAGGCTGGGATTATTTATCCTATTTCTGATAGCCCCTGGGTAAGCCCTGTCCAAGTCGTCCCTAAAAAAGGTGGCATGACAGTGGTTCATAATGAAAAAAATGAACTGGTTCCTACAAGAACAGTTACAGGGTGGCGTATGTGTATTGATTACAGAAGGCTCAATACAGCTACCAAAAATGATCATTTTCCTTTACCATTCATAGACCAGATGCTAGAAAGACTAGCAGGTCATGAATACTACTACTTCCTGGATGGATATTCAGGTTATAATCAAATTGCAGTAGATCCCCAGGATCAAGAGAAAACAGCATTCACATGTCCATCCGGAGTATTTGCATACAGAAGGATGCCATTTGGTCTGTGCAATGCACCTGCAACCTTTCAAAGGTGCATGTTCTCTATTTTCTCTGATATGGTGGAAAAATTTCTGGAAGTCTTCATGGATGACTTTTCAGTATTTGGAGACTCATTCAGCTGCTGTCTTGACCATCTAGCACTTATTTTAAAGAGGTGCCAAGAGACTAACCTGGTTTTAAACTGGGAGAAATGTCACTTTATGGTGACTGAAGGAATTGTCCTTGGGCACAAAATTTCGAACAAGGGAATAGGTGGATCAAGCTAAGGTAAAGGTAATTGAAAAATTACCACCACCTGCCAATGTTAAGGCAATCAGAAGCTTTCTAGGGCATGCAGGATTCTATAGGAGGTTTATAAGAGATTTTTCAAAAATTGCAAAACCTCTAAGTAATCTCCTAGCTGCTGACACGCCATTTATCTTTGATAAGGAGTGTCTGCAGGCGTTTGAGACTCTGAAAGCTAAGTGGTATGCGAAATTGTGATCACTACAACTTCGCACAACTAACCAGCAAGTGCACTGGGTCGTCCAAGTAATAAACCTTACGCGAGTAAGGGTCGATCCCACGGAGATTGTTGGTATGAAGCAAGCTATGGTCACCTTGTAAATCTTAGTCAGGCAGACTCAAATGGGTATAGATGATGAATAAAACATAAAGATAAAGATAGAGATACTTATGTAATTCATTGGTAGGAAATTCAGATAAGCGTATGAAGATGCTTGATCCCTTCCGTCTCTCTGCTTTCCTACCGTCTTCATCCAATCCTTCTTACTCCTTTCCATGGCAAGCTTATGCAAGGGTTTCACCGTTGTCAGTGGCTACCTCCCATCCTCTCAGTGGAAATGTTCAACGCACCCTGTCACGGCACGGCTATCCATCTGTCGGTTCTCAATCAGGCCGGAATAGAATCCAGTGATTCTTTTGCGTCTGTCACTAACGCCCCGCCCTCAGGAGTTTGAAGCACGTCACAGTCATTCAATCATTGAATCCTACTCAGAATACCACAGACAAGGTTAGACCTTCTGGATTCTCTTGAATGCCGCCATCAGTTCTTGCCTATACCACGAAGACTCTGATCTCACGGAATGGCTGGCTCTTTTGTCAGGCGAGCGCTCGGTTGTCAGGCGATCAACCATGCATCGTGTATCAGGAATCCAAGAGATATTCACTCAATCTAAGGTAGAACGGAGGTGGTTGTCAGTCACACATTCATAGGTGAGAATGATGATGAGTATCACGGATCATCACATTCATCAAGTTGAAGAACAAGTGATATCTTGGAACAAGAACAAGCGGAATTGAATAGAAGAACAATAGTAATTACATTAATACTCGAGGTACAGCAGAGCTCCACACCTTAATCTATGGTGTGTAGAAACTCCACCGTTGAAAATACATAAGAACAAGAGTGATCATTGGCTTCGGCCCCAGAGAGGGAACCAAAAAACCCCAAGATGAAAATACAATAGTAAAAGGTCCTATTTATAGGGAACTAGTAGCTTAAGAATTACAAAGATGAGTAAAAGACATAAAAATCCACTTCCGGGCCCACTTGGTGTGTGCTTGGGCTGAGCATTGAAGCATTTTCGTGTAGAGACTCTTCTTGGAGTTAAACGCCAGCTTTTGTGCCAGTTTGGGCGTTTAACTCCCACTTTGGTGCCAGTTCCAGCGTTTAACGCTGGGATTTCTGAAGGTGACTTTGAACGCTGGTTTGGGCCATCAAATCTTGGGCAAAGTATGAACTATTATATATTGCTGAAAAGCCCAGGATGTCTACTTTCCAACGCCGTTGAGAGCGCGCCAATTGGGCTTCTGTAGCTCCAGAAAATATACTTCGAGTGCAGGGAGGTCAGAATCCAACAGCATCTGCAGTCCTTTTCAGTCTCTGAATCAGATTTTTGCTCAGGTCCCTCAATTTCAGCCAGAAAATACCTGAAATCACAGAAAAACACACAAACTCATAGTAAAGTCCAGAAAAGTGAATTTTAACTAAAAACTAATAAAAATATACTAAAAACTCAACCAAATATACTAAAAACATACTAAAAACAATGCCAAAAAGCGTACAAATTATCCGCTAATCACAACACCAAACTTAAATTGTTGCTTGTCCTCAAGCAACTGAAAATCAAATAAGATAAAAAGAAGAGAATATACTATAGACTCCAAATTATCAATGAAACTTAGCTCCAAATTAGATGAGCGGGACTAGTAGCTTTTTGCCTCCGAACAGTTTTGGCATCTCACTTTATCCTTTGAAATTCAGAATGATTGGCTTTTTTAGGAACTCAGAATCCAGATAGTGTTATTGATTCTCCTAGTTAAGTATGATGATTCTTGAATACAGGTACTTATTGAGTCTTGGCCGTGGCCCAAAGCACTCTGTCTTCCAGTATTACCATCGGATACATACATGCCACAGACACATAATTGGGTGAACCTTTTCAGATTGTGACTTAGCTTTGCTAGAGTCCCCAATTAGAGGTGTCCAAGGTTCTTAAGCACATTCTTTTTGCCTTGGATCACAACTTTATTTCTTTCTTTTTTCTTTCTTTTTCTCTTTCTCTTTTTTTTTTTCATTTTTCTCCTTCTTCTTTTTCTTTTTTTTTGTATTCACTGCTTTTTCTTGCTTCAAGAATCATTTTTATGATTTTTCAGATCCTCAGTAACATGTCTCCTTTTTCATCATTCTTTCAAGAGCCAACAACTTTAACATTCATGAACAACAAATTCAAAAGACATATGCACTGTTCAAGCATACATTCGGAAAACAAAAAGTATTGCCACCACATTAAACTAATTAAGCTAGTTTTAAAGATGAATTTGAAATCCTGTACTTCTTGTTCTTTTGTGATTAAAAACAGTTTTCATTTAAGAAAGGTGATGGATTCATAGGACATTCATAACTTTAAGGCATAGACACTAAGACACTAATGATCATAAGACACAAACATGGACAAACATAAGCATAAAAATTCGAAAAAAACAAGAAAATAAAGAACAAGGAGATTAAAGAACGGGTCCACCTCAGTGATGGCGGCTTGTTCTTCCTCTTGAAGGTCTTATGGAGTGCTTGAGCTCCTCAATGTCTCTTCCTTGTCTTTGTTGCTCCTCTCTCATGATTCTTTGATCTTCTCTAATTTCATGGAGGAGGATGGAATGTTCTTGGTGCTCCACCCTTAGTTGTCCCATGTTGGAACTCAGTTCTCCTTGGGAGATGTTGATTTGCTCCCAATAGTTTTGTGGAGGAAAGTGCATCCCTTGAGGCATCTCAGGGATTTCATGATGAGTGGGGTCTCTTGTTTGCTCCATCCTTTTCTTAGTGATGGGCTTGAGGTCATGCCTTCTCAGTTGAACCGGCTTTCCTCTTGAATCTCTCTTCCATTGAGCGCCCTCTTCACAAATGTCTGTGAGGACTTGGTCCAACCTTTGATCAAAGTTGACCCTTTTTGAGTTTGAAAGGGACCTCAGGGATCACCTTTTTCAAGGCCACAACTTCATAGAAGTGGTCTTGATGCACCCTTGAGATGAATCTCTCCATCTCCCATGACTCGGAGGTGGAAGCTTTTGCCTTCCCTTTCCTCTTTCTAGAGGTTTCTCCGGCCTTAGATGCCATAAATGGTTATGGAAAAACAAAAAGCAATGCTTTTACCACACCAAACTTAAAAGATTTGCTCGTCCTCGAGCAAAAGAAGAAAGAAGAGAGTAGAAGAAGAAGAAATAGGGGAGAGAGAGATGGCTTTGTGGTTCGGCCAAAAAGGGAAGAAGTAGTGTTTAGTGTGTGTGAAAATGAAGGAGTGAAGATGGGTTTATATAGGGGTGAAGAGAGGGTTAGGGTTCGGCCATTATGGGTGGGTTTGGGAGGGAAAGTGGTTTGAATTTGAATGGTGAGGTAGGTGGGGTTTTATGAAGGATGGATGTGAGTGGTGAAGAGAAAGATGGGATTTGATAGGTGAAGGGTTTTTGGGGAAGAGGTATTGAAGTGATTGGTGAATGGGTGAAGAAGAGAGAGGGTGGTGGGGTTGGTGGGGATCCTGTGGGGTCCACAGATCCTGAGGTGTCAAGGAAAAGTCATCCCTGCACCAAATGGCATGCAAAAATGCATTTTGAGCCAATTCTGGCGTTAAACGCCGGGCTGGTGCCCATTTCTGGCGTTTAACGCCAAGTGCTTGCCCTTTTCTGGCGTTTAACGCCAGTCTGGTGCCCCTTTCTGGCGTTAAACGCCCAGAATGGTGCCAGACTGGGCGTTAAACGCCCATCTGCTAGCCTTACTGGTGTTTAAACGCCAGTAGGTTCTTCCTCCAGGGTGTGCTATTTTTCTTCCTGTTTTTCATTCTGTTTTTGCTTTTTCAATTGATTTTGTGACTTCTCATAATCATCAACCTATAGAAAACATAAAATAACAAAGGAAAATGGATAAAATATAACATTGGGTTGCCTCCCAACAAGCGCTTCTTTAATGTCAGTAGCTTGACAGAGGGCTCTCATGGAGCCTCACAAATGCTCAGAGCAATGTTGGAACCTCCCAACACCAAACTTAGAGTTTGAATGTGGGGGTTTAACACCAAACATAGAGTTTGGTTGTGGCCTCCCAACACCAAACTTAGAGTTTGACTGTGGGGGCTCTGTTTGTCTCTGCTTTGAGAGAAGCTCTTCATGCTTCCTCTCCATGGTGACAGAGGGATATCCTTGAGCCTTAAACACAAAGGATTTCTCATTCACTTGAATGATCAGTTCACCTCTATCAACATCAATCACAGCCTTTGCTGTGGCTAGGAAGGGTCTGCCAAGGATGATGGATTCATCCATGCACTTCCCAGTCTCTAGGACTATGAAATCAGCAGGGATGTAATGGTCTTCAATCTTCACTAAAACATCCTCTACAAGTCCATAAGCTTGTTTTCTTGAATTGTCTGCCATCTCTAGTGAGATTCTTGCAGCTTGCACCTCAAAGATCCCTAGCTTCTCCATTACAGAGAGAGGCATGAGGTTTAAACTTGACCCTAAATCACACAGAGCCTTCTTGAAGGTCATGGTGCCTATGGTACAAGGTATGGAGAACTTCCCAGGTTCCTGCCTCTTTTGAGGTAATTTTTGCCTAGACAAGTCATCCAGTTCTTTGGTGAGCAAAGGGGGTTCATCCTCCCAAGTCTCATTTCCAAATAACTTGTCATTTAGCTTCATGATTGCTCCAAGGTATTTAGCAACTTGCTCTTCAGTGACATACTCATCCTCTTCAGAGGAGGAATATTCATCAGAGCTCATGAATGGCAGAAGTAAGTCCAATGGAATCTCTATGGCCTCATTTTGAGCCTCAGATTCCCATTGTTCCTCATTAGGGAACTCATTGGGGGCCAGTGGACATCCATTGTGGTCTTCCTCAGTGGCGTTCACTGCCTCTCCTTCCTCTCCAAATTCGGCCATGTTGATGGCCTTGCACTCTCCTTTTGGATTTTCTTCTGTATTGCTTGGGAGAGTACTCGGAGGGAGTTCAGTAACTTTCTTGCTCAGCTGTCCCACTTGTGCCTCCAAATTCCTAATGGAGGACCTTGTTTCAGTCATGAAACTTTGAGTGGTTTTGATTAGATCAGAGACCATGGTTGCTAAGTCAGAGTGGTTCTGCTTAGAATTCTCTGTCTGTTGCTGAGAAGATGATGGAAAAGGCTTGCCATTGCTAAACCTGTTTCTTCCACCATGATTGTTGTTGAAACCTTGTTGAGGTCTCTTTTGATCCTTCCACGAGAAATTTGGATGATTTCTCCATGAAGAATTATAGGTGTTTCCATAGGGTTCTCCTAGGTAATTCACCTCTTCCATTGAAGGGTTCTCAGGATCATAGGCTTCTTCTTCAGATGAAGCATCCTTAGTACTGCCAGGTGCATTTTGCATTTCAGACAGACTTTGAGAAATCATATTGACTTGCTGAGTCAATATTTTATTCTGAGCCAATATGGCATTCAGAGTATCAATCTCAAGAACTCCTTTCTTCTGATTTGTCCCATTGTTCACAGGATTCCTTTCAGAAGTGTACATGAATTGGTTATTTGCAACCATTTCAATTAGTTCTTGAGCTTCTGTAGGCATCTTTTTCAGATGAAGAGATCCTCCAGCAGAGCTATCCAAAGACATCTTGGATAGTTCAGAGAGACCATCATAGAAAATACCTATGATGCTCCATTCGGAAAGCATGTCAGAAGGACATTTTCTGATCAATTGTTTGTATATTTCCCAAGCTTCATAGAGGGATTCTCCATCCTTCTGTCTGAAGGTTTGGACTTCCACTCTAAGCTTACTCAATTTTTGAGGTGGAAAGAACTTTGCCAAAAAGGCATTGACTAGCTTTTCCCATGAGTCCAGGCTTTCTTTAGGTTGTGAGTCCAACCATGTCCTAGCTCTGTCTCTTACAACAAAAGGGAATAGCATAAGTCTGTAGACCTCAGGGTCAACCCCATTAGTCTTGACAGTGTCACAGATTTGCAAGAATTCAGCTAAGAACTGATGAGGATCTTCCAATGGAAGTCCATGGAACTTGCAATTCTGTTGCATTAGAGAAACTAATTGAGGCTTAAGCTCAAAGTTATTTGCTCCAATGGCAGGGATAGAGATGCTTCTCCCATAGAAGTCGGGAGTAGGTGCAGTAAAGTCACCTAGCACCTTGTTTAAAGATTTTTGTTAGGTCCTCTACAGAGAGTTGTGCCTTAGCTTCTCTTAGCTTTCGCTTCAAGGTCCTTTCAGGTTCAGGGTCAGCTTCAACAAGAATGCCTTTGTCTTTGTTCCTGCTCATATGAAAGAGAAGAGAACAAGAAAAGATGGAATCTTCTATGTCACAGTATATAGATTCCTTGAGGTGTCAGAGGAAAAGAAAAACAGAAGGAAGAAGTATAGAATTCGAACTTATCAAGAGAGATGGGGTTCGAATTGTGCATTGAGGAGGAGTGATACTCCATAAATAGAAGGATGTGAGAAGAAGGGAAGAGATTTTTCGAAAATTAATTAAAAAGATTTTAAAAACATTTTGAAAAACTTTAATTTAATTTTCGAAAATCAAGAGTGAGAAAGAGATCAAGTAATTTTTGAAAAAGATTTTGAAATTAGAAATAAAAAAGATATGATTAAAAACTGTTTTGAAAAAGATGTGATTAAAAAGATATGATTGAAAAGTTATGGTTTTAAAAAGATATGATTTTAAAAACAATTTAAAAAGATTTGATTTTTAAAATTAATGACTTGCCTAACAAGAAAAGATATGATTCAAACATTAAACCTTTCTCAACAAAAAAGGCAACATACTCGAAATGTTGAATCAAATCATTAATTGATAGCAAGTATCTTTGAAAAAGGAAAGAAATTGATTTTGAAAAAGATTTGATTGAAAAGATTTGATTTGAAAAAGATTTGATTTTGAAAAACCTTGAAAACTTGAAAAAAAATCTGAATTAAAAACAGAATCTTCCCTCTTGTGCCATCCTGGCGTTTAACGCCCAAAAAGGTAGTGCATTGGGCGTTAAACCTTTTTGGGCGTTAAACGCCCAACCAGGCACCCTGGCTGGCGTTTAAACGCCAGTCTGTCCTTCTTCACTGGGCGTTTTGAACGTCCAGCTTTTTCTGTGTAATTCCTCTGCTGCATGTTCTGAATCTTCAGTTCCCTGTACTATTGACTTGAAAATAGAACCAAGATCAAATAAACAATGCATGCAAGACACCAAACTTAAAATTAGACACTAGACTGAACAAGAAACATAAAATATTTTTGGTTTTTATGATTTTGTAATTTTTTTTTTTTGGTTTTTTTTGAAAATTAAGTGGAAAAGAAAATAAAGGTATCAAAATTCTTAATGAGAATTCCAAGAATCATGCAATGTTAGTCTAAAGCTTTAGTATAAAGAAATTAGACATGGCTAGCCAAGCTTCAGCAGGACATTACATTCAAGAGCTAAATTGATGAGAATCAATCAGCTTTGGTGATGATAAGAACATCACCTTGAAACACTAGCATTCATTCTTAAGAACTCTGAAGATAAATACCTAATCTAAGCAACAAGATGAACCGTCAGTTGTCCATACACGAAACAATCCCCGGCAACGGCGCCAAAAACTTGGTATGCGAAATTGTGATCACTACAACTTCGCACAACTAACCAGCAAGTGCACTGGGTCGTCCAAGTAATAAACCTTACGCGAGTAAGGGTCGATCCCACAGAGATTGTTGGTATGAAGCAAGCTATGGTCACCTTGTAAATCTTAGTCAGGCAGACTCAAATGGGTATAGATGATGAATAAAACATAAAGATAAAGATAGAGATACTTATGTAATTCATTGGTAGGAATTTCAGATAAGCGTATGAAGATGCTTGATCCCTTCCGTCTCTCTACTTTCCTACCGTCTTCATCCAATCCTTCTTACTCCTTTCCATGGCAAGCTTATGCAAGGGTTTCACCGTTGTCAGTGGCTACCTCCCATCCTCTCAGTGGAAATGTTCAACGCACCCTGTCACGGCACGGCTATCCATCTGTCGGTTCTCAATCAGGCCGGAATAGAATCCAGTGATTCTTTTGCGTCTGTCACTAACGCCCTGCCCTCAGGAGTTTGAAGCACGTCACAGTCATTCAATCATTGAATCCTACTCAGAATACCACAGACAAGGTTAGACCTTCCGGATTCTCTTGAATGCGCCATCAGTTCTTGCCTATACCATGAAGACTCTGATCTCACGGAATGGCTGGCTCGTTTGTCAGGCGAGCGCTCGGTTGTCAGGTGATCAACCATGCATCGTGTATCAGGAATCCAAGAGATATTCACTCAATCTAAGGTAGAACGGAGGTGGTTGTCAGTCACACATTCATAGGTGGGAATGATGATGAGTGTCACGGATCATCACATTCATCAAGTTGAAGAACAAGTGATATCTTGGAACAAGAACAAGCGGAATTGAATAGAACAACAATAGTAATTGCATTAATACTCGAGGTACAGCAGAGCTCCACACCTTAATCTATGGTGTGTAGAAACTCCACCGTTGAAAATACATAAGAACAAGAGTGATCATTGGCTTCGGCCCCAGAGAGGGAACCAAAAAACCCCAAGATGAAAATACAATAGTAAAAGGTCCTATTTATAGGGAACTAGTAGCTTAAGAATTACAAAGATGAGTAAAAGACATAAAAATCCACTTCCGGGACCACTTGGTGTGTGCTTGGGCTGAGCATTGAAGCATTTTCGTATAGAGACTCTTCTTGGAGTTAAACGCCAGCTTTTGTGCCAGTTTGGGCGTTTAACTCCCACTTTGGTGCCAGTTCCAGCGTTTAACGCTGGGATTTCTGAAGGTGACTTTGAACGCCGGTTTGGGCCATCAAATCTTGGGCAAAGTATGGACTATTATATATTGCTGAAAAGCCCAGGATGTCTACTTTCCAACGCCGTTGAGAGCGCGCCAATTGGGCTTCTGTAGCTCTAGAAAATATACTTCGAGTGCAGGGAGGTCAGAATCCAACAACATCTGCAGTCCTTTTCAGTCTCTGAATCAGATTTTTGCTCAGGTCCCTCAATTTCAGCCAGAAAATACCTGAAATCACAGAAAAACACACAAACTCATAGTAAAGTCCAGAAAAGTGAATTTTAACTAAAAAATAATAAAAATATACTAAAAACTCAACCAAATATACTAAAAACATACTAAAAACAATGCCAAAAAGCGTACAAATTATCCACTCATCACTAAGCTGGTCATAGCACCAGTCATCTCTGCACCAGAGTGGACATTACCATTTGAATTAATGTGTGATGCCAAAGATCATGCCATTGGTGCAGTGTTGGGACAGAGGCATGACAAGCTTCTGCACGTCATTTATTATGCTAGCCGTGTTTTAAATGACGCACAGAAGAACTACACAACCACAGAAAAAGAGTTACTTGCAGTGGTTTACGCCATTGACAAGTTCATATCTTAGTTAGTAGGATCAAAAGTGATTGTGTACACTGACCATGCTGCTCTTAAATATCTACTCACAAAGCAGGATTCAAAACCTAGACTCATCAGATGGGTGTTGCTTCTGCAAGAGTTTGATATAGAAATAAGAGACATAAAAGGGACAAAGAATCAAGTAACAGATCACATGTCCCGAATATAACCAGTAGAAGGGGCGTCCGTCCCTCTTACTGAGATCTCTGAAAGCTTTCCGAACGAGCAACTCTTTGCCATCCAGGAAGTGCCATGGTTTGCAGACATTGCAAACTTCAAGGTAGTGAGATTCATAGCCAAAGAGTACAGTAGGCAGCAAACAAAGAAATTGATCACGGATGCAAAGTACTATCTTTGGGATGAACCATATCTCTTCAAGAGATGTGCAGACGGAGTAATCCGTAGACGTGTGGCTAAAGAAGAAGCACAGAAGATCCTCTGGCACTGCCATTGATCACAGTATGGAGGACATTTTGGAAGTGAGCGAACAGCCACAAGAGTCCTCCAATGTGGCTTCTACTGGCCTACTCTCTATAAAGACTCCCGAGTGTTTGTACTTAATTGTGACAGTTGCCAAAGATCTGGCAATCTGCCTCACAGTAATGCCATGCCTCAACAAGGAATCTTGAAGATTGAGTTGTTTGATGTATGTGGTATTGATTTCATGGGGCCTTTCCCACCATCATTCTCAAACACTTATATTCTGGTGGCAGTGGATTATGTATCCAAATGGGTTGAAGCTATTGCAACACCCACTAATGATACTAAGACAGTACTGAAATTCCTCCAGAAATACATCTTCAGCAGATTTGGTATCCCTAGAGTACTAATCAGTGATGGGGGCACTCATTTCTGTAATAAACAGCTTTACTCTGCTTTGGTTCGGTATGGAGTTAATCACAGGGCTGCCACTCCATATCATCCACAAACAAATGGGCAAGCTGAAGTCTCTAATAGAGAACTTAAAAGAATCCTGGAACGGACTATGATCAACCGTAGAAGGGATTGGGCAAGAAGCTTGCATGATGCTCTGTGGGCATACAGAACAGCATTCAAGACTCCTATAGAAACTTCTCCATACTAGCTTGTGTATGGAAAAGCTTGTCACTTGCCAGTGGAACTAGAACATAAGGCCTATTGGGCTACCAGATTCCTAAACCTTGATGCCAAGTTAGCTGGAGAAAAACGATTGCTCCAGCTAAATGAGCTAGAAGAATTCAGACTCAATGCTTTCGAAAATGCAAAAATTTACAAAGAGAAAGCAAAAAGATGGCATGATAAGAAACTGTCATCCAGAGTCTTTGAGCCAGGGCAGAAAGTTCTGCTATTTAATTCTAGGCTCAGATTATTCCCCAGGAAATTGAAATCCCGGTGGAGAGGTCCATATGTGATTACAAGTGTGTCACCATATGGATACGTGGAGCTTCAGGATAATGATTCTAACAACAAGTTCATTGTTAATGGACAGAGAGTTAAACATTATCTTGAAAGCAATTTTGAGCAAGAATGCTCAAAACTGAGACTTGATTAAAGCTCAGTAATAGTCCAGTTAAAGACAATAAAGAAGCGCTTGCTGGGAGGCAACCCAGCCATTTACAAGGCTTATTTGTTAATTAATTGATTTTTACAGGTTTCTGTCAATTATCTTCAAAGGTAAAATAGCATTTGCTTGAGTTCACAAAGTTACAGAACGATTCGCAGGATAAAATAGCAAAAAGAAAGTTCACTATTGCGAAAAAGCCAGTAAGAGCTGTTTTGGGCGTTGAACGCCTAAAAGAAGCATCTACTGGGCGTTCAACGCCAGTAAGGATAGCCATCTGGGTGTTAAACACCAGAAAGAAGTATCTTCTGGGCGTTGAACGCCAGAAAGAAGCACCTTCTGGGCGTTTAACGCCAGATTTACAACGTCTTGGGCATTCAGAAAAATGCCCAGTGACAAAGGAGTTCCTGGCGTTTAACGCCAGCCAGAAGCAACAGCTGGGCGTTAAACGCCCAGGAGAAGCTACAAATGGGCGTTAAACGCCCAAAACATGCAGTGTTTGGGCGTTTAACGCCAGGAATGTGGGGAGGAGAATTTTCGAAATTGCCTCTCCTTCTATTCCTCTCCTTTCCTTTCTTTTGCTTGAGGACAAGCAAACCTCTAAGTTTGGTGTGTTTTTTCGTGATCACTGAGTTAAAACTCATCAAGATCATGGCACCTAAATGAAAACAAACCACTTTAAGAGGCAAGAAAGAGAATATTTCAAAACCACTTTAGAATCAAGAGAAGTTCTTAACTAAAGAATATGCAGACCAGTACCACAAAATAATGGGTCTGAGATCAGTGATCCCGGAAGTTAAATTCGATCTGAAAGAAGACGAATATCTAGAGATACAGGAGCTGAAGTGCCAGAAGCTGTCTCTTGAAGGACCAAGCACCCCACAGATTAAAGGAGCATCCACCTCCCAAAATAAAGGTTGTTGAGTCCTAATCTTAGCCTTAACTCTGTGATAGTTGTTCTTATAGGAATTTACCTTAAAAGTTATATATGAGTAGTAATAATTAGTATATCTATTTTGATTTTATCTCCAATTAAGCTATGATTTATTTTTCTCATCATCATCAAACATGAAAAAAATAGTAGATTTTTAGAATAAAGAGACAATATTTTTTCGAGTTCTTAATAAGGAAAATTCTAATTATTTATATGTGGTGGCAATACTTTTTGTCTTCTGAATGAATGCTTGAACAGTGCATATTTTTGATACTGAATTTCATGAATGTTAAAATTATTGGCTCCTGAAAGAATGATGAACAAGAGAAATATTTTTGCTGATCTGAAAAATCATGAAATTGATTCTTGAAGCAAGAAAAAAAAACACAGGAATCATTGGATAAAGAAAAAGAAAAAGCCAATAACCCTTAAAACCAAAAGGCAAGGGTGAAAAGGATCCAAGGCTTTGAGCATCAATGGATAGGAGGGCCCAAGGAAATAAATCCAGGCCTAAGCGGCTAAATCAAGTTGTCCCTAACCATGTGCTTGTGGCATGCAGGTCCAAGTGAAAAGCTTGAGATTGAGTGGTTAAAGTCGTGATCCAAGGAAAAAGTGTGTGCTTAAGAACTCTGGACACCTCTAATTGGGGACTTTAGCATAGCTAAGTCACGATCTGAAAAGGTTCACCCAGTTATGTTTCTGTGGCATTTATGTATCCAGTGGTAATACTGAAAAAGAAAGTGGTTAGGGCCACGACCAAGACTCATAAAGTAG
This sequence comes from Arachis stenosperma, assembly GCF_014773155.1. Lineage (NCBI taxonomy): Eukaryota > Viridiplantae > Streptophyta > Magnoliopsida > Fabales > Fabaceae > Arachis > Arachis stenosperma. Next base: position 27,402,554 of record NC_080378.1, read on the forward strand.
CTGTGTTCAAGAATCAACATACCAAACTAGGAAAATCAATAATACTATCTGAATTCTGAGTTCCTATGGATGCCAATCATTCTGAATTTCAAAGGATAAAGTGAGATGCCAAAACTGTTCGGAAGCAAAAAGCTACTAGTCCCGCTCATCTAATTAGAATCTGAGCTTCACTTAAAACTCTGAGATATTATTGCTTCTTGATTTATTTTTATCCTATTTTATTTATCTAGTTGCTTGAGGACAAGCAACAGTTTAAGTTTCGTGTTGTGATCAGCGGATATTTTATACGCTTTTTGGGGGTAATTTCATGTAGATTTTAGTATATTTTAGTTAGTTTTTAGTAGATTTTTATTAGTTTTTAGGCAAAAATCATATTTCTGGACTTTACTATGAGTTTGTGTGTTTTTCTGCAATTTCAGGTATTTTCTGGCTGAAATTGAGGTAGCTGAGCAAAAATCTGATTCAGGCTGAAAAAGGACTGTTGATGCTGTTGGATTCTGACCTCCCTGCACTCGGAATGGATTTTTTGGAGCTATAGGAGTCCAATTGGCGCGCTCTCAATTGGGTTGGAAAGTAGACATCCAGAGTTTTCCAGCAATATATAATAGTCCATACTTTTCACGAAGATAAAGGACGTAAACTGGTTTTTAACGCCTGTTCTATGTTGCAGTCTGGCGTTCAGCGCCAGAAACAGGTTGCAAGTTAGAGTTCAACGCCAGAAACAGGTTACAACCTGGTGTTCAACTCCAGAAACAGCCCAGGCACGTGAGAAGCTTAAGTCTCAGTCCCAGCACACACCAAGTGGGCCCCAGAAGTGGATTTCTGCACTATCCATCTTAGTTTACTCATTTTCTGTAAACCTAGGTTACTAGTTTAGTATTTAAACAACTTTTAGAGACTTATTTTGTATCTCATGACATTTTTAGATCTGAATTTTATACCTTTTGACGGCATGAGTCTCTAAACTCCATTGTTGGGGGTGAGGAGCTCTACAGTGTCTCGATGAATTAATGCAACTAATTCTGTTTTCCATTCAAACACGCTTGTTCCTATCAAAGATGTTCATTCGCGCTTCACTATGAAGAAGGTGATGATCCGTGACACTCATCACCTTTCTCAATCCATGAACGTGTGCCTAACAACCACCTCCGTTCTACATTAGATTGAATGAGTATCTCTTAGATTCCTTAATCAGAATCTTCGTGGTATAAGCTAGAATTCATTGGCAGCATCCTTGAGAATCCGGAAGGTTTAAACCTTGTCTGTGGTATTCTGAGTAGGATTTAAGGATTGGATGACTGTGACGAGCTTCAAAATTACGATTGTTAGGCGTGATGACAAACGCAAAAGGATCAATGGATTCTATTCTGACATGATTGAGAACCGACAGATGATTAGCCGTGCTGTGCCAGAGCATTTAGACCATTTTCACTGAGAGGATGGGAAGTAGCCATTGTCAACGGTGATACCCTACATACAGCTTGCCATGGAAGGAACCTTGCATGTTTCAAAGTGAGAAAGCATTATGTTACAGGAATTCAGAAGACAAAACATCTCCAAAACTCCAACATATTCTCCATTACTGCATAATAAGTATTTATTTCATGTTCTTTTATCTTTTACAATCGAGGCTAAAGAATCCTATTGGTATCCTGACTAATATTAATAAGATAACCATAGCTTGCTTCAAGCCAACAATCTCCATGGGATTCGACCCTTACTCACGTAAGGTATTACTTGGACAACCCAGTGCACTTGCTGGTTAGTTGTGCGTATTGCAAAAGTGTGATTGCAATTTCGTACACCAACACTGACGCTCCTCTGATTCAAAGGAGAGTGAGATTCCAACACTGTTCAAAATTACAATGAATAAACCCCATTTTTAGAATAGACTTGAGCATGACTAAACTCTCACTTCTCATGCAAATTCACATCTTGATCATGCATTTATTGTGGTTGCTTGAGGACAAGCAACAATTCAAGTTTGGTGTTGTGATGCGTGAGCATCTTTCCTATCTTTTCCTAGTGAATTTGCATTTAAATTGTTGAGTTTAATCAATAATTAATTATCTTTTAGCCACTATGGATGCTACTTTGAGTCTTGTGCAATTCTGTTTATTTTAGGTAGCATTTGGCTAGATTTGGAGCACAAAAATTAAAGAAGATGACCAGTGAGGAGCGATGCGTGCGCGTACCTGACGCGTGTACGTACTTGACGCATACGCGTGACACACGAAGAAGACCATTGACAGGTACGCGTGACTAACGCGTATGCATGACATGTGCCACGTGCAGAAAATGCAGAAAACACTATGGGCAATTTCTGGGCCCCAGTTTGGCACTCAAGTAAGGCGCAGCTCTTTGCCAAGTTAGGCGTGGATCCAGTGAAGCAAGTGGTCCCCATCCATCAATTGAAGACTTGCTGATTGCTATAATTAATTCTGATTTAAATTCAAATTTGAATTTTAAAATTGGAAAAGATATTATTTTAATTTTAGAAAATATATTTTTAAATTAATTAGGATTAGATATAAAAAGGAGAAACTTTTCTTCTAGGAGGGGAGGATTCTATTCCAATTTACATTCCGTTTTTTATAGTTTACCTGAATCCTTATTTTTTTTCTGAACCATGAGCAACTAAACCTCCACTGTTAAGGTTAGGAGCTCTGTTTATTGTATGGATTGATACTCTTATTTTTCTATTTTAATTCATGTTTTGATTTATATTTCAAGAATTGTTTTCGTTCTTTATCTTATAAATTTGTGTGGAATGGAAGTATGACCCTCTTTCTAATTGAGTTCTTGTATAACTTGGAAAAGCTCTTTACTTGAACAACAGCTTGAAAATAATTTCTCCTAAATTCTAATTATCTGGGTTTAACGGGATACGTGACATATAATCCTCTTATTTCTGGGTAATTAGGATTTTTGTGACATATAAACTGGAATTTGAACTTCACCCTCTAATTGGAATTAATTGACCAAGGAATTGGTGGTTGATGAATTTTAGAGGAGACTAGGAAGGTTTATGGAATTAGGGTCTAGTCACAAATAGTTTGTCATGAATTAAATCTTGCATGATTAAAATAGTTAGTAAGAAAAGTCAATCCGGAAAATAGATAACTTTGAAACCTTAACTGCCTTCTTCATATTGTTTTTTCCAACTTATTTACTTGCTTGTTTAATTCTCTAATTTAATGTTTAATGCTTTTTGAACACCAAAACAATCTTTTCTGCTTGCCTAACTAAGTAAATCATTTAACCATTGTTGCTTAGTTCATCAATCCTCGTGGGATCGACCCTCACTCACCTGAGATATTACTTGGTACGACCCGGTGCACTTGCCGGTTAGTTTGTGGGTTATAAATTCTGCACAAAAAATCCGAGGTAAAAGTTTGCTTATAAATTGGTAAAGGAAATAAGTGGTGCGTTACAACAAACAGGTTTCCACTAAACAAGGAAGCTTCTCAAAACTTCATTTAAAATAGCGTGATGACTAGTCATCATATACCCATTTTTCAAGCTAATTTCACTTGTTTTATTAGCATTTATGCACTTTCTTGCATCCTAAGTAAGTGATTTGGAATGGAAATGCATAACTTCTTTAAATCAAACAACCACCATGAAATTAATGTTAACTCATGAGGTTTAAGCTAAATTTAATTGAATTTTAATTGATTTATAAGCCTCTTGAATTTAGTGATACTTTGAGTGGTTGTTTTGGTTTATTGTAGGTGAAGAAAAGAAAAAAAGGAAAAGCGTGGCCTAAGGAAGTGTGGCCCAAGGAGAAGAAAACGTGGTCAAAGAGAGAAGAAGTGTGGCGCACAAAATGAGGAAGGCAAGCATTGCCCTCCACAAGGGCACACTGCCCTCTAGGAGGGCAACATAAGGGAACAAAGCTTGCTAGGTAACTCTGCCCTGCCCACGACAAGGGCAGAGCACAAAATGGTGCCTTGGATTAAAGGAAGGAAAAACCTTGCCCTGCCTTCCATAAGGGCAGTATCGGGCTCTCCAAAAGGAAAAATTCAAAGAAAAAGTTCACCATTGCATGCCACAAGAGTCGAACACGGAACAAGGAAGAAGCAAGGAACTAGGCTTGATTATGGTGCCAAGAAAGCCAAGGAAAATGAGTAGCGTGCGTTCCAGCCATGTCTCGAACGCGGGACTTCAGTTTGGAAACACTGCCCTGCCCTCCGCGAGGGCAGGGCAGCATTTTGTTATGGCACGGCCAGCGCACCAATCTGGCGCACCAAGGGCATCATTCGGCAGCACCAGCAGCGCACCAAGGCACCAATCTGGCGCACCAAACTTTTCTGCCCTGCCCTCCGCGAGGGCAGGGCAGCATCCTGCAGCGCACACCAACGCACCACGCCCGCACCATAGCCGCACGCACCAAATCCTGCCCTGCCCTCCACAAGGGCAGGGCAGCCTCCTGGAAGCAATCCTTCATGGGCTAAAATTGGATTAAAAATCCAATAAAATTCATTTCTTCACCAAATCAAAAGCCCATCCAAATCCCAAGATCCAAGAATAGAAAGTGTATAAATAGGAGTTATTTGGATGTAATTAGGACCTTTACTTTCACTTTTACTTTTCACCTTTTACTTGACTTTTGAATTGGGCACTTTCTTGGGAACTTTGAATTTTGCAACTTCTCTTGGTGACTTCACTGAGATTTCAGAGAATTGGAAAGGAGAATTGATCTCTCTTCTTCCTCGTTCTTGCTTGGGCACTTTTACTTTTCTTGTTTTGAGTTTTGGGTGTGAAGAATTGAGGAAATTCTGTCTCAATCTCCATTCAAAATCTCTTTGATTTCATTTCTGCATAATTGAATTCAAACACATTTCCTTTACTGCTTCTTCTTCAATTTCTTGTTAATTGCTTTGTGACCTTGGATCTGGGAAGGCAATTGAGATCTAGGCTTAGCTACCTAGTCTCTGGAGTCCTGAGGTCTCAATTTACTCTAGGTTCTTCTGTGAACCTTTGCTGCATTTAATTTCCTTCTGTTTGAGTTCTAATTGCTTCTAATTAAACTTCTGCTCTATTGATTGTTGTAATTCAATTTCTCTTTGCTTAGATTCTGAAATCCCACTCCTCAAATCCCTTTTACATTCAAGCAATTTATATTCCTTGCAATTTAAGTTACTGCAATTTACATTTCTTGCACTTTAAGTTTCAGTCATTTACTTTCTTGTTCTTTAAGATTCTGCAAGTTTACTTTCCTGCTCTTTAATTTACTGCAATTCTCCCCTCTCCCTTTACATTCCAAGCAATTTAGCTTCTGTTAAATACAAACCACTCAACCAAAACTTAATTCGCTTGACTAAATCAACCACTAAACTAAAATTGCTCAATCCTTCAATCCCTGTGGGATCGACCTCACTCATGTGAGTTATTATTACTTGATGCGACCCGGTACACTTGCCGGTGAGTTTTGTGTCGGATCGTTTTCCGCACATCATAGCGCATGCCAACCTTAAAAACAACTTTGTCAAAATTGAACAATAGTTTCAATTACAATCAGGGAATAGAAAAGTAAATTCAGTTCAGAACCTCTTCAAAGAGAATCCAAAACTTCAAAAGTATACTTGAAATCACCATCTCAGAAGGATATTCAAGAAAATTAGGATGTACTTAAAAGGAGTCAAGCCATACAAGAAAGGATCCTAAATCAAGGTAGTTCAAACAAGATCCGATAGGCATGAGACATCAAACAAGCTTTCAATTGATCCAAAAGAATACAAAAGTCATAGGAAAGACCACTCAATCATTAGTAATTTCTCAAAAATAGATCTTGCACTAAAAACTCTGATAGAGACAATGAGAGGATAAACGATGCATTAATTTAAAATGAATCAAGCTGACTCGCATAAAAAGAATATTCACAAGAGAAGGAAAACCAAGATCAATGGTAATGTTCACAGGATGTAAAAGATTAGTTAAAAACAAAGTCAAGTATGACATTCATGGAGATGTAAGGCTTAAGAGAGAATTTAGTCCGTTCATAAGAAGAAAGCTATGAGTCCAACATTTTCAAAAGAATAACAATGGCATAAACAATGTGATATGCTAAATCAAACTCAAATAAAAAATAAATTAGGTAAAGTTTATCAAGCGAACTCAACCGGGATAAAAGTGAAAAATCCTTTCTTTCCAGAATTTTGAAAAATACCCAAATACATAATCAAATGAAGATGTGCATTGGAACTATAGTAAAATTACTAGGAAGTCAATTTGTAATTTAAAATAAATGCAGTTCCGTAAACCAGTAAAAGTACAGGTGAGGTATTAGAAACAAATAGTTAGTAAACTGTATAAGGAATTTTCAAAGTTTCATATACGGATAAGTGTATATCGAACCGATAGAAATTTTATAAAAATTTTAAAATTGGCTGTAATCACTGTCAAGTAAGAGCAAAACTGAATCAACAATTTTTCTAAGAATAGACTCGGAATCAGGAGTTAAAAGGCACATCGCACTAAGACAAGTTCAGAGCTATATCAGAGAATACGTGAATCAAGAAGAACTCCAACTGAGCAAGACCGATGCAACAAGGATTTCAAACAAGCATATGCAATTAAGATCAAGAATGCATATGAACAGAGAAATAGGGTTGGAAATCCATACTACATTCCAAAAGAAAAGAGCAACAAGAACTCCAAGATAGGCTAAGAAGGAACAAGTTGACTCCAATAGAATTTCAAGACACATACTGAGTAACCCTGAGAAGTAGACTCTAACGTTTCCAAAACCCGTGATTCGCTTTACCCAAAACTCGTATATCATCTATGATAACCCATTAGTGCTCTCATATACATAATTCACTAGTATTAAGCCGGCCAAACTTAATACAAAAAATTATGCAATGCAAGACTAACAGCGTTAATCAATAGACCGTCATGTGTATAAGCTCTAATTCTCGTCATCCAACAAGACCTAATACATGACAAATGCTCAGAGTATGCAATTGAAGCATAGTCAGTCCATTCCTCAGGCTCTACAGGAAACACCGCTCTGATACCATAATGTAACACTCTAACTATCAAAGCTCACGCTTTCGACTATGCAACTCTGATAGCTCGGACATTACGACGACTCTTATATTATTTAACACTAAAATATGAGCCTGTTTAAAACCTTAAACCGCAATACCGATCCAAAAATACTTTTGTTCGATAACGTACATCCATAGATACCATACAACTTACAAAAACTCATAAAGAGTACATCCATATATATATATATATATATATATATATAATATTACAAGCATTAACCAATACCATTTTCTATCCCTCTTACAGAATATATCAAGATAAATGCGAGGGTACAATAAATAATAATCTAAAGTAATACAGAGAATTTCAACAACAACAACTAAATAAACTCTTCGTGACTTCTGCGTATATATCCTGAAAGGGAAAAATTGTAGGGAGGGGGTGAGAATATCATCCTTGAAAGGGTTCTCAGTGATTAATAACCGTCTTATGCCTCTTTTCAAAGACAACGGTTTACAATAAAAGAGAAATCTGAAATATTTTCTGAAAGAGGAAACTATTCATAGAAAACAAGATTCAAAAGCCCTTCAAATGGTTTATCTATGCTGAACCAAATTAGCCTTTCATACTTTTCCAAACCAAAAATACAAAACCGAAACCAACCATCGGTCCATCTCATTTCAACCACGGCCCTAGGCTGGTGCGCGAAATTGTGAACAATACTTTTTCACAACTCAAATAATCCCTGGTAATGGCTCCAAGAACTTGGTGCGCTCAATACCATGGCATTACACAACTTCGCACAACTAACCAGCAAGTGCACTGGGTCGTCCAAGTAATAAACCTTACGTGAGTAAGGGTCGATCCCACGGAGATTGTTAGTATTGAAGCAAGCTATGGTCATCTTGTAAATCTTAGTCAGGCAAACTCACATGTATATGATGATGAACGAAAATAACATAGAAGATAAAGATAGAGATACTTATGTATATCATTGGTGTAAGAGCTTCAGACAAGTGTATGAAGATGCCTTCCCTTTCGTCTCTCTGCTTTCCTACTGTCTTCATCCAATCCTTCTTACTCCTTTCCATGGCAAGCTCGTGTAAGGTTTCACTGTTGTCAGCAGCTACCTCCCATCCGCGCAGTGAAAGCTAATGCACACACTCTGTCACAGTGCTGCCAATCACCGGTTTGGTTCCCTCCCCTACCGGAATAGAATAACTCTTTTGCGTCTGTCACTAACGCCCAGTAGGTTACAGGTTTGAAGCACGTCACAGTCATTCAGTCATTGAATCCTACTCAGAATACCACAGACAAGGTTAGACCTTCCGGATTCTCTTGAATGCTGCCATCAGTTCTTGCCTATACCACGAAGACTCTGATCTCACGGAATGGCTGGCTCGTTTGTCAGGCGAGCACTCGGTTGTCAGGCGATCAACCATGCATCGTGCAATCAGAAATCCAAGAGATATTCACCAAGCCTCGAATGCTTGTAGAACAAGAATGGTTGTCAGTCACCTTGTTCATGGGTGAGAATGATGATGAGTGTCAATCATCACCTTCATCAAGTTGAAGAACAAGTGATATCTTGGTAAAAGAACAAGCGGAATTGAATGGAAGAACAATAGTAATTGCATTAATACTCGAGGTACAGCAGAGCTCCACACCTTAATCTATGGTGTGTAGAAACTCCACCGTTGAAAATACATAAGCATAAGGTCTAGGCATGGCCGAATGGCCAGCCTCCCAATGATCTAAGATAGCATAAAACTCAAAGATAGCTACCAAGATGTTTTTAATACAGTAGTAAAAGGTCCTACTTATAGAAAACTAGTACATAGATGAGTAAATGACATAAAAATCCACTTCCGGGCCCACTTGGTGTGTGCTTGGGCTGAGCAATGAAGCTTTTTCGTGTAGAGACTCTCCTTGGAGTTAAACGCCAGCTTTAGTGCCAGTTTGGGCGTTTAACTCCCAATTAGGTGCCAGTTCCGGCGTTTAACGCTGGAATTTCTTGAGGTGACTTTGAACGCCGGTTTGGGCCATCAAATCTTGGGCAAAGTATGGACTATTATATATTGCTGGAAAGCCCAGGATGTCTACTTTCCAACGCCGTTGAGAGCGCGCCAATTGGGCTTCTGTAGCTCCAGAAAATCCGCTTCGAGTGCAGGGAGGTCAGAATCCAACAGCATCTGCAGTCCTTTTGAGTCTCTGGATCAGATTTTTGCTCAGGTCCCTCAATTTCAGCCAGAAAATACCTGAAATCACAGAAAAACACACAAACTCATAGTAAAGTCCAGAAAAGTGAATTTTAACTAAAAACTAATAAAAATATACTAAAAACTAACTAGATCATATCAAAAACATACTAAAAACAATGCCAAAAAGTATACAAATCATCCGCTCATCACAACACCAAACTTAAATTGTTGCTTGTCCCCAAGCAACTGAAAATCAAATGAGATAAAAGGAAGAGAATATGCAATGAATTCCAAAAACATCTGTGAAGATCAGTATTAATTAGATGAGCGGGGCTTTTAACTTTTTGCCTCTGAACAGTTTTGGCATCTCAATCTATCCTTTGAAATTCAGAATGGTTGGCCTCTTTAGGAATTTAGAATCCAGATAGTGTTAATGATTCTCCTAGTAAAGTATGATGATTCTTGAACATAGCTATTTATTGAGTCTTGGCTGTGGCCCAAAGCACTCTGTCTTTCCAGTATTACCACCGGATACATACATGCCACAGACACATAATTGGGTGAACCTTTTCAGATTGTGACTTAGCTTTGCTAAAGTCCCCAATTAGAGGTGTCCAGGGTTCTTAAGCACACTCTTATTTACCTTGGATCACAACTCTTATTATTATTATATTTTTTTTTTTCGTTTTTTTTTTTTCGGTTTTTTTTTTTTTTTTTTTTTTTGAATAGCAATGCTTTTTCTTGCTTCAAGAATCATTTTATTGATTTTTCAGATCCTCAATAACATGTCTCCTTTTTCATCATTCTTTCAAGAGCCAACATTCATGAACCACAAATTCAAGATACATATGCACTGTTTAAGCATGCATTCAGAGAACAAAAATATTGCCACCACATCAAAATAATTAAACTATTATAAAATTCAAAATTCATGCAATTCTTCCTTTTTCAATTAAGCACATTTTTATTCAAGAAAGGTGATGGATTCATAGGACATTCATAACTTTAAGGCATAGACACTAAGACACTAATGATCACAAGACACAAGCATGGATAACATAAAGCATAAAAATCGAAAAACATGAGAATAAAGAACAAGGAAATCAAGGAATGGGTCCACCTCAGTGATGGCGGCTCTTCCTTGCTTTTGAAGGTCCTATGGAGTGCTTGAGCTCCTCAATGTCTCTTCCTTGCCTTTGTTGCTCCTCTCTCATGATTCTTTGTTCTTCTCTAATTTCATGGAGGAGAATGGAGTGTTCTTGGTGCTCCACCCTTAGTTGTCCCATATTGGAACTCAACTCTCCTAGGGAGGTGTTTAGTTGCCCCCAATAGTCTTGTGGAGGAAAATTCATCCCTTGAGGAATCTCAGGGATCTCATGATGAGTGGGATCTCTTGTGTACTCCATCCTTTTCTTAGTGATGGGCTTGTCCTCATCAATGGTGATGTCTCCCTCTATGTCAACTCCCACTGAATAACAGAGGTGACAAATGAGGTGAGGAAAGGCTAACCTTGCCAAGGTGGAGGTCTTGTCCGCCACCCTATAGAGTTCTTGGGCTATAACCTCATGAACCTCTATTTCTTCTCCAATCATGATGCTATGGATCATGATAGCCCGGTCTATGGTAACTTCGGACCGGTTGCTAGTGGGAATGATTGAGCGTTGTATGAACTCTAACCATCCTCTAGCCACGGGTTTGAGGTCATGCCTTCTCAATTGGACCGGCTTTCCTCTTGAATCTTGCTTCCATTGTGCGCCCTCTTCACATATGACTGTGAGGACTTGGTCCAACCTTTGATCAAAGTTGACCCTTCTAGTGTAAGGATGCTCATCTCCTTGCATCATAGGCAAGTTGAACGCCACCCTCACACTTTCCGGACTAAAATCCAAATATTTCCCCCGAACCATCGTAAGATAATTCTTTGGATCCGGGTTCACACTTTGGTCATGGTTCTTGGTGATCCATGCATTGGCATAGAACTCTTGAACCATCAAGATTCCGACTTGTTGAATGGGGTTGGTAAGTACTTCCCAACCTCTTCTTCGGATCTCATGGCGGATCTCCGGATATTCACCCTTTTTGAGTGAAAAGGGGACTTCGGGGATCACCTTCTTCATGGCCACAACTTCATAGAAGTGGACTTGATGCACCCTTGAGAGGAATCTATCCATCTCCCATGACTCGGAGGTGGAAGCTTTTGCCTTCCCTTTCCTCTTTTTAGAGGTGTCTCCGGCCTTGGATGCCATAAATGGTTATGAAAAAGCAACGCTTTTACCACACCAAACTTAAAATGTTTGCTCGTCCTCGAGCAAAAGAAGAAAGAAGAGAGTAGAAGAAGAAGAAATGAGGAAGAGGGAGATGGTGGTGTATTCGGCCAAGAAGGGTAAGAAAGGGTGTTTAGGTTGTGTGAAAATGAAGGGTTGGAGAAGGGTATTTATAGGAGAGAGGGGGGTGAGTGGTTCGGCCATGGCATGTGTTTTTGGGAGGGAAAAGTGGTTTGAATTTGAAGGGTGAGGTTGGTGGGGATTTATGAAGGATGGATGTGAATGGTGAAGAGAAAGATGGGATTTGATAGGTGAGAGGTTTTTGGGGAAGAAGTGTTGAGGTGATTGGTGAGTGGGGGAAGAAGAGAGAGAATGATGGTAGGGTCCTGTGGGGTCCACAGATCCTGTAGTGTCAAGGAAAAGGCATCCTTGCACCAAATGGCATCAAAATCCACGTTTTGAGCCTTTTCTGGCGTTAAACGCCGGGCTGGTGCCCATTCCTGGCGTTTAACGCCAGGTTTTTGCCCTTTACTGGCGTTTAACGCCAGTCTGGTGCCCCTTTCTGGCGTTAAACGCCCAGAATGGTGCCAGACTGGGCGTTAAACGCCCAACATCTAGCATTACTGGCGTCTGAACGCCAGCTTCTTCTTCTCCAGGGTGTGCTATTTTTCTTCCTGTTTTTCATTCTGTTTTTGCTTTTTTCATTGTTTTTGTGAATTCTTATGATCATCAACCTACAAAAAAGATAAAATAACAAAAGAAAATAATTAATTATAAAACATTGGGTTGCCTCCCAACAAGCGCTTCTTTACTGTCATTAGCTTGACAGAGGACTCTCATGGAGCCTCAGAGATGCTCAGAACCGTGTTGGGACTTCCCAACACCAAACTTAGAGTTTGATTGTGGCCTCCCAACACCAAACTTAGAGTTTGGTTGTGGCCTCCCAACACCAAACTTAGAGTTTGACTGTGGGGGCTCTGCTTGGCTCTGTTTTGAGAGAAGCTCTTCATGCTTCCTCTCCATGATGACAGAGGGATATCCTTGGGCCTTAAACACCAAGGATTCTTCATTCACTTGAATGATCAACTCTCCTCTATCAACATCAATCACAGCCTTTGCTGTGGCTAGGAAGGGTCTGCCAAGGATGATTGATTCATCCATGCACTTCCCAGTCTCTAGGACTATGAAATCAGTAGGAATGTAATGGTCTTCAACCTTAACCAGAACATCCTCTACAAGTCCATAGGCTTGTTTTCTTGAGTTGTCTGCCATCTCTAGTGAGATTTTTGCAGCTTGCACCTCAAAGATCCCTAATTTCTCCATTACAGAGAGGGGCATGAGGTTTACACTTGACCCTAAGTCACACAAGGCCTTCTTGAAGGTCATGGTGTCTATGGTACAAGGTATAGAAAACTTCCCAGGATCCTGCCTCTTTTGAGGCAATTGCTGCCTAGACAAGTTATCCAGTTCCTTGGTGAGCAAAGGGGGTTCATCCTCCCAAGTCTCATTTCCAAATAACCTGTCATTTAGCTTCATGATTGCTCCAAGGTATTTAGCAACTTGCTCTTCAGTGACATACTCATCCTCTTCAGAGGAAGAATACTCATCAGAGCTCATGAAAGGCAGTAGTAAGTCCAAGGGAATCTCTATGGTCTCAGTTTGAGCCTCAGATTCCCATTGGTCCTCAGAGGAGACTGGTACACGCCCACTGAGGTCTTCCTCAGTGGCGCCCTCCTCTTCTCTTTCCTCTCCACATTCGGCCATGGTTATGGCTTTGCACTCTCCTTTTGGATTTTCTTCTGTATTACTTGGGAGAGTGCTAGGAGGGAGTTCAGTAACTTTCTTGCTCAGCTGACCCACTTGTCCTTCCAAATTTCTGATGGAGGACCTTGTTTCATTCATGAAACTTTGAGTGGTCTTGATTAGATCAAAGACCATGGTTGCTAAGTCAGAGGTATTCTGCTTAGAGCTCTCTGTCTGTTGCTGAGAAGATGATGGAAAAGGTTTACCATTGTTAAACCTGTTTCTTCCACCATTATTATTGAAACCTTGTTGAGGTCTCTCTTGATTCTTCCATGAGAGATTTGGGTGATTTCTCCATGAAGAATTATAGGTGTTTCCATAGGGTTCTCCTAGGTAATTCACCTCTTCCATGGAAGGGTTCTCAGGATCATAAGCTTCTTCCTCAGATGAAGCATCCTTAGTACTGTTTGGTGCATTTTGCATTCCAGACAGACTTTGAGAAATCAAATTGACTTGTTGAGTCAATATCTTGTTCTGAGCCAAAATGGCATTCAAAGTGTCAATCTCAAGAGCTCCTTTCTTCTGACTAGTCCCATTGTTCACAGGATTCCTTTCAGAAGTGTACATGAATTGGTTATTTGCAACCATTTCAATCAATTCTTGAGCTTCTGCAGGCGTCTTCTTCAGATGAAGAGATCCTCCAGCAGAGCTATCCAAAGACATCTTGGATAGTTCAGAGAGACCATCATAGAAAATACCTATGATGCTCCATTCAGAAAGCATGTCAGAGGGACATCTTCTGATTAATTGTTTGTATCTTTCCCAAGCTTCATAGAGGGATTCTCCATCCTTCTGTCTGAAGGTTTGGACTTCCACTCTAAGCTTACTCCATCTTTGTGGTGGAAAGAACTTTGCCAAGAAGGCATTGACTAGCTTTTCCCAAGAGTCCAGGCTTTCTTTAGGTTGAGAGTCCAACCATATTCTAGCTCTGTCTCTTACAGCAAAAGGGAATAGCATCAGTCTATAGACCTCAGGGTTAACCCCATTAGTCTTGACTGCGTCACAGATTTGCAAGAATTCAGCTAAAAACTGATGAGGATCTTCCATTGGAAGTCCATGGAACTTGCAATTCTGTTGCATTAGAGAAACTAATTGAGGCTTAAGCTCAAAGTTGTTTGCTCCAATGGCAGGGATAGAGATGCTTCTCCCATAGAAATCAGGAGTAGGTGCAGTAAAGTCACCAAGCACCTTCCTTGCATTGTTGGCATTGTTGTTGTTTTCGGCGGCCATTTGTTCTTCTTCCTTGAAGAATTCGGTCAGGTGCTCTAAAGAGAGTTGTGCCTTGGCTTCTCTTAGCTTTCGCTTCAAGGTTCTCTCAGGTTCAGGATCAGCCTCAACAAGAATGCCTTTGTCTCTGCTCCTGCTCATATGAAAGAGAAGAGAAACAGAAAGTGTGGAATCCTATATGTCACAGTATAGAGATTCCTTGAAATGTCAGAGGAAAAGAGAAATAGAAAGAAGAAGGAGAAGAAGAATTCGAACTTTACTTAGATAAGGTTCGAATTGTGCATTTAGAAGGAGTGGTACTCCATAAATAGAAGGATGTGGGAAGGAGGGAAGAGAATTTTCGAAAATTCATTAAAATATTTTGAAAACATTTTTGAAAAACATTAATTGCTTTTCGAAAATCAAAGTGGAAAAGAAATCAAGTGATTTTTGAAAAAGATTTTGAAATTAGAAATTAAAAAGATTTGATTGAAAACTATTTTGAAAAAGATGTGGTTAAAAAGATTTAATTGAAAAGTTATGGTTTTAAAAAGATGTGATTGAGAAGATATGATTTGAAAACAATTTTAAGAGATATGATTTGAAAACAATTTGAAAAGATATGATTTTAAAAAAAAAAATTAATAACTTGCCTAACAAGAAAAGATATGATTCAAACATAAAACCTTTCTCAACAGAAAAGGCAACAATTTTGAGATGTTCAATCAAATCATTAATTGTTAGTAAGTATCTTTTAAAAAGGAAAGAAATTGATTTTGAAAACATTTGATTGAAAAGATATGATTTGAAAAAGATTTGATCTTGAAAAACTAAAAAAAAATTGAATTGAAAACAAAATCTTCCCCCTAGCACCATCCTGGCGTTAAACGCCCAGAATGGTATACATTCTGGCGTTTAACGCCCAAAATGCTACCTCTTTGGGCGTTAAACGCCCAACCAGGTGCCCTGGCTGGCGTTTAAACGCCAGTCTGCCTTCTTCACTGGGCATTTTTGAATGCTCAGCTTTTTCTGTGTAATTCCTCTGCAGTATGTTCTGAATCTTCAATTCTTTGTATCATTGACTTGAAAAGACACAAATTAAAAAAAATATTTTTTGGATTTTTAATAATCAAAATGCAAAATGAATCAAATAACAATGCATGCAAGACACCAAACTTAGCAGTTTGTATACTACTGACACTAACAATATGAGAATGCATATGAGACACACAAAATACTTCAAGTCAATAGAATTCAAAGATCAAAACAAAGAAATATATGCATGGATTCGAAAATTATAACAAAAACATGCATTTGACACCAAACTTAGGATGAGACACTAAACTTATGCAAGAAACATCAAATATTTTTGGTCTTTTTGGTTTTGTAAATTTTTTTGTGTTTTTCGAAAATTAAGTAGGAAAAGGTATCAAAATTCTTAATGAGAATTCCAGGAATCAGTGCAATGCTAGTCTAAGACTCCGGTCCAGGAATTAGACATGGCTTCACAGCCAGCCAAGCTTTCAAAGAAAGCTTCAGTCCAAAACACTAGACATGACCAAAGGTCAGCCAAATCTTAGCAGATCACTGCTCCAAGAGCAAAATTGATGAGAATCAACAAGCTCTTGTGGTGATAAGTTGAAACCTCGGTCCAATCAGATTAGACATGGCTTCTCAGCCAGCCAGATTTCAACAAATCATCATGAAACTCTAGAATTCATCTTCAAGAATTTCGAAAAAAAAAAAAATTAATACCTAATCTAAGCAACAAGATGAACCGTCAGTTGTCCAGCCTAAACAATCCCGGGCAATAACACCAAGAACTTGATGTTGTTGCCGGATCTTGGCACTGATGTTACCAAAAGCTTGCTCAAAACTTGAACAATCCTCGGCAACGGCGCCAAAAACTTGGTGCGCGAAATTGTGAACAATACTTTTTCACAACTCAAATAATCCCCGGTAATGGCTCCAAGAACTTGGTGCGCTCAATACCATGGCATTACACAACTTCGCACAACTAACCAGCAAGTGCACTGGGTCGTCCAAGTAATAAACCTTACGTGAGTAAGGGTCGATCCCACGGAGATTGTTAGTATTGAAGCAAGCTATAGTCATCTTGTAAATCTTAGTCAGGCAAACTCACATGTATATGATGATGAACGAAAATAACATAGAAGATAAAGATAGAGATACTTATGTATATCATTGGTGTAAGAGCTTCAGACAAGTGTATGAAGATGCCTTCCCTTCCGTCTCTCTGCTTTCCTACTGTCTTCATCCAATCCTTCTTACTCCTTTCCATGGCAAGCTCGTGTAAGGTTTCACTGTTGTCAGCAGCTACCTCCCATCCGCGCAGTGAAAGCTAATGCACACACTCTGTCACAGTGCTGCCAATCACTGGTTTGGTTCCCTCCCCTACCGGAATAGAATAACTCTTTTGCGTCTGTCACTAACGCCCAGTAGGTTACAGGTTTGAAGCACGTCACAGTCATTCAGTCATTGAATCCTACTCAGAATACCACAGACAAGGTTAGACCTTCCGGATTCTCTTGAATGCTGCCATCAGTTCTTGCCTATACCACGAAGACTCTGATCTCACGGAATGGCTGGCTCGTTTGTCAGGCGAGCACTCGGTTGTCAGGCGATCAACCATGCATCGTGCAATCAGAAATCCAAGAGATATTCACCAAGCCTCGAATGCTTGTAGAACAAGAATGGTTGTCAGTCACCTTGTTCATGGGTGAGAATGATGATGAGTGTCAATCATCACCTTCATCAAGTTGAAGAACAAGTGATATCTTGGTAAAAGAACAAGCGGAATTGAATGGAAGAACAATAGTAATTGCATTAATACTTGAGGTACAGCAGAGCTCCACACCTTAATCTATGGTGTGTAGAAACTCCACCGTTGAAAATACATAAGCATAAGGTCTAGGCATGGCCGAATGGCCAGCCTCCCAATGATCTAAGATAGCATAAAACTCAAAGATAGCTACCAAGATGTTTTTAATACAGTAGTAAAAGGTCCTACTTATAGAAAACTAGTACATAGATGAGTAAATGACATAAAAATCCACTTCCGGGCCCACTTGGTGTGTGCTTGGGCTGAGCAATGAAGCTTTTTCGTGTAGAGACTCTCCTTGGAGTTAAACGCCAGCTTTAGTGCCAGTTTGGGCGTTTAACTCCCAATTAGGTGCCAGTTCCGGCGTTTAACGCTGGAATTTCTTGAGGTGACTTTGAACGCCGGTTTGGGCCATCAAATCTTGGGCAAAGTATGGACTATTATATATTGCTGGAAATCCCAGGATGTCTACTTTCCAACGCCGTTGAGAGCGCGCCAATTGGGCTTCTGTAGATCCAGAAAATCCGCTTCGAGTGCAGGGAGGTCAGAATCCAACAGCATCTGCAGTCCTTTTGAGTCTCTGGATCAGATTTTTGCTCAGGTCCCTCAATTTCAGCCAGAAAATACCTGAAATCACAGAAAAACACACAAACTCATAGTAAAGTCCAGAAAAGTGAATTTTAACTAAAAACTAATAAAAATATACTAAAAACTAACTAGATCATATCAAAAACATACTAAAAACAATGCCAAAAAGTATACAAATCATCCGCTCATCATAGGCCTAAACAATCCAACAGCAACCAATCCACCACAATCCAATAGAATTTCAGTCGCAAACAAAAGTAGGAAGGTTCAAGCACAACAAACAGTTACAGCAAGTAGAACAATTAGCAATTAATCACAAGTAATCAGAAAGGCAAACCAAGTACAATATGCACATCCAAACAATGTCACATAGATGCATATGATGCATGCTTGTCCTTGTGGCTGATGATATCATCTGTCAGTTATAAAGCTAACCCGACAAGTCTTGGTAGCTAACCATTGGACTGTCCCTCTGTCGCGCATCCCCAACTCGAGTTATTCTCGACCATCATGATGATCATAATCATAATCCATATCCAACACCCTCACTAGTGTATATTCACGGGGGCGAGCTCATTCGGTACTTTCACAATGCCCAGCCACACTTACGACATAGGGTCAGCAGAGTCTCGAGTCTCCACCTAGAGCACGTGGTGGCTAGCCACTGCTTCCTTCCAGGGAAACTCGTGTCTCCGATAGTGGAAGTGCAAATCACAATTATCAGTAATTCAGCATATATGCATTCATTCTCAGCCATGAATCAACATTCATCTCAACCATCCGACTTAAATTCATAATTCATAGTCAACCATTCGGCTCATAACATATTTCGCAATCATCCATGATTCATTATCATACACAGCCATTCCGTCTCATAATAAAATAGCACTTCCACCATGCAACATCATCAAATTCATAAAATCGGCATTTAAGCCATAAATCACTTTTTCTCAATTCATTTCACTTTGAAATCAAATTTTAACTCTTTTCAGCCTTGGCTTTAAAGATCTTATTTCTCATATCATCTCAGGCTCATAAGCCACTTTTACTCAAAGTAAGTTCCCTTTTTAAAATAAAGCCACCCTCGGCATCCTCTTTCTAAAACTTCCAAAACCATGGAAAGTTAAAGATTCATTTTGAAATATTCAAAATCACCCATCCAACAACGGGATTTTATCAAAAAATGTTCCTCGGCAGAGTCTCAAGTCTTTAGGGAAGGACAACCTATATCAATTCCTTAAAATTCATTGGAACTCCTAAACTCATAGATTCTCGGTTCAAGTAAATAAAACTGAATTTATTATAAAACCGAATCATACAAAATCACAATGTCCAACCCAGTCCAAAAATTAATTCACTTGAAACGAGACCGATTCATTTGAATCAAACTACTTTCAGATTTCTTCTTGAAACCCATTTTTCTACCCTCTTCCAAAATGCCTCAAACTTAATTATTCAATTAACAGTCTAGTTTCATTTAAAATCACTAAAAGCCCTTTTTTATATTAAAATTAATATTAGAGCATCATTCTTCCCTTCAGTGATTCAAATGGTAAAATAGTTCATTTCTAATTAAATCGAATTCAAGGCATAAAGTTTACTTAAATGAATTAAGCCCGAGAACATAAATATTCTCTTAATAAATCAAATGGTACAATTTCTCAAATCCAAACCTTTTAAATAACTTTTCAAACAAAGTCTAGGATTTTTATAGAAATTTCGGCAGCACCTCCCCTAATACTTGGACTTTCTCACCCGGTTCAGGTCGCAACTAAACCGTTCCACAATCCCTTTCAACAGTCCAAAATCCAAAATCAATTCAAAATCAGGCTAAATCCAACAGTCACCTCATTTGCATATCTTAAGGAAACCGTTTCAAAATCAGATCATTATCAACCGACTATATTCATTTTCAAAACTTTAAAGAAGCCGTTTAGCAACAATTCGTTTATCAAAACCGAATCAATTTAAGTAACCAGGCTGAATCCAAAAGTATATTCTATTTTTCACATTGTCAAGGAAATCAACTCAACTTAAATCAATTTCACAACGGATTAAACTCGATCTCAAATCTTTAAAAGAATCAACTTGAAAAATATTCCGTTTCACAAAGCCACACAACAATCCAACCAAACAAACATTCATAATCATTCGAGACAATCAAACAATACATAAGGCTGATACAATCACCAAATACACATTGTCTCACATTAGTATCCATATGTAATAATTTCAATATATAAAATGTAGTTTTCGGAAAGCGCCCATACCTCGACATGCGAAACCATAACCCAAACATACTAATTGACTCATTTTGTATTGACCCGAAATGACTGTAATCAAAACCTCAGCTCCAAACCATTTTCTCAGCAACCACAACGACTCTAATCGCAACATATAATAACCGAGATTAACTCTCATAACAACGAATGGTACAACACCTCAACGTATAACAGAGCAGAAACTAGAGGGCTTTCAGATCGAAACGCTTACCGAACGAAGAAGGTACGGCTGAACCAAAAAGTGACGGTCTCCGAGCCAGTTCGGTGGCAGCCTGACAGCCACCTCAAGCGGCAACGGCGACGAATAACCCCGACAACCGCTACTGCACAACAACATCATGACCATAAAAACCCAGGAACAGGAAAGAATTAGAACCAAATGCAAGAACCCTTACCGGCGGTGGTTTTAGCGACCACGGCAATTTTCTTCGGTGGCCATACAGTAGACTACAACAACTGCGGCATCTAGGAGGGCGGCGACCTTGGCGGCATTTTTTGACGGCGACAGCACACAGCGGCGCAGCTCCGTGCGGTGGTTCGTGCTCCTCCTCGCATGATTCTGGCAGCAATTGGGACGGCGGCAGCAGCGCGACCTCCTCTCCCTTCTCCTCTCTTCAAATGCGTCGCTCTCTCTCTCCCCTTGGTCCTCTCCTGCGGTGGTGGTGCGGAACGACGATGACGGAGCAGTGGCGCGGCAGTGATGGCGCTGTAAGCTTGCAGCATCCGCGACTGACTGTGGTGGCGGCGTGCTCTTCTCTTGTTTTGTTCAGACGGCAACGTGATGGTGGTGCAGCCTAGTACGCCGGCGCGAAGCAGCGGCGGTTCGCGAGGAGGGCGCGAGGTCCTCCCTCCTCCAGCGGTCTTCTTCTCCGATCTCTTCTTCCCCCTAACCCCTTTCTTCCTTTTCTCCATAGTTACTGCATATTGATTTGGGAAAGGGGAAAGCATGTGCATCGCTGCTGCTGGGTTCAGAGGGGGAAATGGGTACTGGGTTAGGATTTCATTTTAAAAAATTAGGGTCAGGGACATTTTAGTAATTTTAAATAAAATAGAAACATTATGGTAATTGAAACCCAAACTAAATCCAACACTAATTATATATAGAAAATACTATTTGTCCCTCAATTTTACAAATTATTTTTAATAAGATGTTCAAATCCAAAAATATTAAATAATATAATTAATTTCTCTATTTTCCAAAATAGTAGTATTAATATTTTGAAATATCAATTATTTACTCTAAATCATATAAAATTCTTATTATTTCATAACTGTCAACTTTATAATTTGAATATAGAAAATAATTCAATAATTGTAAAATTGGATAATAATCATAACTTATTTCAAATTCAATTAATCAAAACTTGCTTTAATTATCTTTAATAAAATAATTTCTGAAATTAAGACTCATAATTATATGATTTAAGACTTACTCATAATAAGACTTTTCAAAAGTTTTAGGTCTTACACTAATCTATCACCAAATAAAATATAAAAACACTAATTTTTGTGTTTATGTCTTTTATATCTTATTTTCAATGTCTTATCTTATCTTATTTTAAGAACCAAACACAACTTTAATAATTTACTAATTTTGACAAATTCAAAAACATCACTTTTTTCTTTTAACATGATTCCTTATAAAATGATGTATAATCTAAATGTACTTGGTTTCTGACAGAAAATGTTTTATATATTGGTTCCTTTTGTGTGATGTGTAGGTCAGTAGCCGTCAGGGGTGTTGAACGCGAGTGTGGTGATGAGTGCTTTCCGCACTCAGTGAGATACAAACAGTGTTTTTTGGGCAACGCCGACATGCAGGAGAGGCGACACGTGTTTGACACCGGCTGCGACACTGTGTGTTCTGCAGCTTTTGATTCTCATCGACAGCGAGAAAGGGAGACCATGACACTTGTCTCCCATGCATGAAATGTAGCTGCTATTTTCACCTTCTCATCCTCTATAAAATGACTTCCTTTTTGTGGTTTTCGAAGATACAAGTAGTGGTTCTCCCTTTCAAAAACACTAACACTGTGTTTGGATCCATAGAAATGAGAAGGAAAGAAAATGCACTGAGAGAAAATTGATGGAAAATGAAGTTTTCCTTTGATTGGATGAGCATAGAAAATGAATGGAAAAGGAAAACAATGGCGTGGAGCCCACATTTAAGTTTTCTTTCCAAACCTGCGAAGAAAACTACCGAAAGTTCTAAAATAAACATAAAATTACTAATATGCCCATAGTTAAAATGCAAAGCAAAATTTATAACATTTAATTGAAAATAAAAAAGATCAATTTAAAAAAATGTTATTGTTAACAATGATAATAAATTAAAATTTTAAAATATAATTAGGATCACTTTTTTATTAAAATTTTTTTAAAAATATTTTAATATATTATAATTTACATATAATATAAATAAGGGTATTAATGTAATTTTACTTGGTTATAATTTTCTCTTTTTTTACTTTTTCTTCTATTCAAATAAAATTTTTTTTTCTACTTTCTTTCCATTCATTTTCTCTTCATCCAAACAATATAAAAAAAACTAACTTTTCTTCTCATTTTCTTTCCTCTTATTTTCTTTCCTTCCATTTTCTTTCTTCACATTTTCTATCTTACATCCAAACAAAGTATAAAGGTAGCAAATAGTGGTTTTTTCTAGAAAAAATAATGCTCTCTGAAAATCTTGGTGCTTAGTAGATTATAGTGATAGTGTAATGAGATAAAAATAAGAGAAATATAAAAAAAAAAAGAGTGAGTGCAATAGTGCACATAGAATATTAAAAAAAGGCACAAAATTTAACTTTTTCAAATGAACATATTATTGCGCATCTAAATCATCTTTAATATCTAAGTTATTATTTTATTAATTTATTTATATAAATATATTTATTTTACTGTTAGTATTATTTTTTTTATGTTATTAATATTCTTGTCATTTTAAATATGAAGTCAATTTAATCACTAATATTTATATTAAGTCATTTTGAATATATATTAGTCATATTAATTATTTTAGTATGTTAGTAGTAACTTTTAATATTTTTTATTATTTGTAATATAAATATGTGAAAAAATTTTAAAAATATATATTATTATTAAATTTTAAAATACGTCAGTATATATTTTAAATCAATATTATATATTACTGTTCATATTCTTACTCATATTTTTAATTTAGCAAACTGAGTGAGTATACAAATTATTATATGTAAGATATTATTGTATTAATTTTAAAGAAAGAAACAAGTAAAGACGGAGAGTAAAACAAAGAATGAATGTTATGAAACTTGAAGAGAATTTACCAGAGTACACGAGGGAGAAAAAGTGTGAATGAAGGAGTGAGTTACTTTTACGTGATGCGTGAGTATTTTTTTATTTTTTATTTATTTTAGATATAAGTTTATTGAGTTTTAATTAGATTTTAGTGATTGAAGTCTATTTGAATACTACTTTAAGTTATTTTAGTGTTTTAATTATTTCAGGTGAAGTTTGGATCCGTTTGGTAGAATTCGTGTGCAAGAAAAGAAAAGAAGTTTGAATATGTCAAGCTGATGCTAAACGTGGGCCTGGGTGTTTAGTGCTTGTAAGTCAGAAACGTGTTGAAACTCTCTGTCCATTGGGACACTAAACGCCAAGTCTAGCGTTTAGCGCCAGGCCACCAGCAAGTCAGAATTGAAAAAAGACTTTCTGCCCTCTAGGACACTAAACACCAAATCTGGCATTTAGCGCCAACAATACGGATCAAGCTTTATCAAAGGAGCATCTTTAGTTGGATTTATCTTTTAATTATTGTATTTTCTTTTGTTTTAGTTATTTTTATTTACAAACAAAATCTTTTAGGTTTAGAATTTATTATTTTATTTTAGTTTCAAATCAAATTAGGTTAGATATAAAAGGGAAAAGATTTGGCCCTTCGGGAAATCTTCTCTCTTACGGACTTCATTCTACAGTTTACTCTTTTTAGAATGACGAACGGACTTTTATGTCGTCTAGAATTTCACAAATAAATTCTCGTTAAAAGTATAGCTTTTAAACCAACAAAGAATCCTTTCATACAAAAGCTTGGTTGTCACAAGTAACAAAACCCCTAAAAAGTAATAACAGAAGAATTTAAACCTCGGGTCGTCTCTCAAGGATTTGCAGAAAAGTGTTCTTATAATTGGTTATGTAAAGATATATTTTGGGATTTTTGAATAAGGAAACAAGAAAAGTAAATTGCAAAGAAAATCAAATGACTAGAAAAGCTCTTGGCAAGGTTTGGTGGTCAAGGATCTCTATCCTTATCACTAACCACAACATGAGAATTGGCAAGGATCAATCCCATTAAGTCATCCTCTAACTAATAGTAAAGGAAAGTTAAATGAGCTATATCAATCCAAGTCCATAAGTTCTAGCTCTCCACCAATTCAATTAGTGAGAACTAGAGTTAATGGCTCCCAATCATCAATTTCTTGGACATTAGTAACTCAAGAGTTCCTAAGTTACAATCCCAAGCAAAGAACATAAAAGTCTAATTTGAGATCCTCCCAAGCATTTTGTCAAACACTTGGAAGGCACAAAATAAAAATATAGAAAATCAATACGAGAATATTAAATCCAAACAATCAATTGAAAGTATCAATAACACAAATTGAAGAAAGCAATCATAAATATAAAATACCTCAAATTGTATTAAATAAAAAATCAATCTAACATGAAACATTCATAAATTAAATTGAAAAAGAAGAGAATCAACAAGAGGAATAGATAAACTAAAGTACTAGAATAAATAATAATATAAGAGAATTAAATTAAAGGAACATTGAACCTGGAATTAAGAAAAAATTGAAAGAAGAAATCCTAAATCCTAAAACCAAAAAAGAGGAAAGAGCCTCTCTCTCTCTAGAAACTACATCTAAAACCTGAATTGTGAATAATGAGAAGTTATCTGAATGCCTCATGATTCTCCCACTCTGCGGTTTCTATTCTATGTTTTCGGGTTTGGAACTGGGCCAAAGTGGAGCCCAAAAATCGCCCCCAACGTTTTCTGTGTTTTCTGACGCGTACGGGTCGATGGTCTTCTTCGCGTGTCACGCGTACGCATTGGGTACGCGCACGCGTCGCTGTGAAAATCTCCAAATCATGGTCACGAGTCAGGTACATGCAAGCGTCGCTCCTCGCTGGTTATCTCCTTTAATTCTTGTGCTCCTTCCATTTGTGCAAGCTTCCTCTCCATCGTCTAAGCCATTCCTGCCCTAAATAGCCTGAAAACACTTAATGCACGGATCACGACATCGAATGGTATAAAGGGGGGTTAAAAATACAAAATTTAAAGGCTTTGGAAGCAAGTTTTCAATCATAGAAGAAAATTGGGAAGGAATTGTAAAATCATGCAAATTGTATGAATAAGTGTGAGAATAGTGGATAAAATCCACTCAATTAAGTACAAGATGTTCCACGAAATAGTGGTGCATCAAATCTCCCCACACTTAAACATTAGCATGTCCTCATGCTAAGCTCAAGAGAAGCTATAAGAGTGAAGAGGAATGGTAGAAAGTACGAGATGCAACCTATCTATATGAATGCAACTACATGCAAAAAAAAATGATTCTACCTACATGGTGAAAAGTAAATAAACCTTTCAAGAACAAATATG
Organism: Arachis stenosperma; assembly: GCF_014773155.1. Classification (NCBI taxonomy): domain Eukaryota; kingdom Viridiplantae; phylum Streptophyta; class Magnoliopsida; order Fabales; family Fabaceae; genus Arachis; species Arachis stenosperma. The sequence continues at coordinate 27,428,380 of NC_080378.1, forward strand.
AAATGGATTTCACTAATTCAAATCATAAAAATGAAGTACAAATAGACTTGCAGAAGAAAATATCTCATGAAAGCCGGGAACAAAGAATCGAGCATCGAACCCTCACTGGAAGTGTATACACTCTAATCACTCAAGTGTTTAAGGTTCGATTCTCTCAATTCTCTACTAATCTTGCTTTTTAAGGGTTGCTCTTCTTTTATCAATCAACAAAGAATTAATACACAGATACACATATCAAGAGGTCTTTTAAGGGTTGTAATGGGGCTAGGGTCAAGGTAGGATTGTATTTGGTCAAGAGGACTAAAATCTAAATCCTTAATTAAGCTAAACTTCCTACCTAACTTAAGACAATCCATGTAATTACAATGTAAGATCTAATTGCCATTAACTATGTTTACCACACATTCATGCATCCCAAATTTAAGTAAACTCATATGCATTGATATTATTTACCTTGGGGCATTTTATCCCCTTTTTTATTGTTTGCTCTTTTTCTTTTCTTTTTTTCTCTTTTTTTTTTGGATTTTTTACTTTTCTTTTCTTTTGACTTTCTCAATGCATTTGCATAAACATGTGTTTAACATTCTTTTTCACATTTTCTCAAGAATATACAACACCCAATTCTCAAACCAAATATTGGCAAACCCAATTTTCCCACACTTAAATCATGAGCACTTTCACTAGTCTAAGCTAACCAAGGATTCAAATTAAGGACATTATTATTTTTCGCTTAGAGTTAGTGATGAGCTAAAGTAAAGAACAAAGGGGTAAAATAGGCTCAAAATTGGTTTGCAAAGGATAATGAAAAGGTTAAGGCCATATGGGTATGTGAGTTATAGTGAACAAAAGCCTCAATCATATAAGTATATGCATACATTAAACCATGAAAATATAGAATCAAGCAAGATATAGATCACAATTTTTGAGAGAACAACACACACCAAAACAAAATATTGGTTGATAAAATACAACCAATCAAATGGGCTCAAAATCTCACTGATTTTGTATATTCGAGCTCTAAAACTAGGTTCTAAAATAAAATTCTTAACAAAAAGTTTATTCAAATTAGTGAAATACTATAAAAAATTTCATGAAAAAGAAAATATTACTTCAACCATGTAGTGGTAAAATATGCACAAAATCAAACAAACACGCAATCAAACATGCAAATGCAACAACTAGTTTAACAAAGAAAACTAAACATTGGTATTGAGACAGGAAAGTAACTAACCCACGGATATCGGTATCGACCGCCATTTTGATGAACGGAGTTTTGCTGGTAAAGAATTTTGCAAATATGTTCTCGTTGAGAGTATAGTTTCTAAACCAACAATAATCCTGTCATACAAAAGATTGTTTGTCACAAGTAACAAAACCCCTAAAAAGTAATAACCGAAGTATTCAAACCTCGGGTCATCTCTCAAGGAATTGTAGGAAAGTGTTCTTATAATTGGTTATGCAAAGGTATATTTTGGGGTTTTTAAGATAAGAAGCAAGAATAGTAAATGCTAATGAAAATCAAATAATAAAGAGGTCTTGGCAAGGTTTAGTGGTCAAGGATCTCTATCCTTATTACTAACCACAACATGAGAATTGGCAAGGATCAATCCCATTAAGGCATCCTCTAACTAGTAGTAAAGGAAAGTTAAATGAGCTATATCAATCCAAGTCCATAAGTCCTAACTCTCCACCAATTCAATTAGTGAGAACTAGAGTTAATGGCTCCCAATCATCAATTCCTTGGACATTAGTAACTCAAGAGTTCTTAAGTTACCATCCCAAGCCAAGAACACAAAAGTCTAATTTGAGATCCTCCCAAGTATTTTGTCAAACACTTGGAAGGCACAAAATAAAAACCTAAAAAATCAATACGAGAATATTAAATCCAAACAATCAATTGAAAGTATCAATAACACAAATTGAAGAAAGCAATCATAAATATAAAATACCTCAAATTGCATTAAATAGAAAATCAATCTAACATGAAACATTTATAAATTAAATTGAAAAAGAAGAGAATCAACAAATGGAATAGATAAACCAAAGTACTAGAATAAATAATAATATAAGAGAATTAAATTAAAGGAACATTCAACCTGGAATTAAGAAGAAATTGAAAGAAGAAATCCTAAATCCTAAAACCTAAAGAGAGGAGAGAGCCTCTCTCTCTAGAAACTACATCTAAAACCTAAATTGTGAAAAATGAGAAGTTATCTGAATGCCTCATGATTCCCCCACTCTGTAGCTTTTATTATATGTTTTTGGGGTTGGAACTGGGCCAAAGTGAAAGCCCATAAATCGCCTCCAGCATTTTTTGTGTTTTCTGACGCGTACGCGTCGATGGTCTTCTTCGCGTGTCACGCGTACAGGTCAGGTACGCGCACGCGTCGCTGTACAAATCTCCAAATCACGCGCACACGTCAGGTACGCGCACGCATCACTCCTCGCTGGTTATCTCCTTTAATTCTTGTGCTCCTTCCATTTGTGCAAGCTTCCTCTCAATCCTCTAAGCCATTCCTACCCTATATAGCCTGAAAACACTTAATGCACGGATCACGGCATCGAATGGTATAAAGGGGGGTTAAAAATACAAAATTTAAAGGCTTTGGAAGCAAGTTTTCAATCATAGAAGAAAATTGGGAAGGAATTGTAAAATCATGCAAATTGTATGAATAAGTGTGAGAATAGTGGATAAAATCCACTCAATTAAGCACAAGATGTTCCACGAAATAGTGGTGCATCAAATCTCCCCACACTTAAACATTAGCATGTCCTCATGCTAATCTCAAGAGTAGTTATAAGACTGAAAAGCAATGGTAGAAAGTACGAGATGCAACCTATCTATATGAATGCAACTACATGCAAAAAAATGATTCTATCTACTTGGTGAAAAGTAAATAAACCTTCCAAGAACAAATATGAACTGGATTTCACTAATTCAAATCATAAAAATGAGGTACAAATAGATTTGCAGAATAAAATAGCTCATAAAAGCAGGGAACAAAGAATCGAGCATCGAACCCTCACTGGAAGTATATACACTCTAATCGCTCAAGTGTTTAAGGTCCGATTCTCTCAATTCTCTACTAATCTTGCTTTCTAGGGCTTGCTCTTCTTCTACCAATCAACAAAGAATTAATGTACAGATACACATATCAAGAGGTCTTTTAAGGGTTGTAATGGGGTTAGGGTCAAGGTAGGATTGTATTTGGTCAAGTGGACTAAAATCTAAATCCTTAATTAACCTAAACTTTCCAACTAACTTAAGACAATCCATGTAATTACAATGTAAGATCTAATTGCCATTAACTATGTTTAGCACACATTCATGCATCCCAAATTTAAGTACAACTCATATACATTGATATTATTTACCTTGGGGCATTCCCCTTTTTTATTGTTTGCTATTTTTCTTTTCTTTTTCTCTTTTTTTTCTCGGTTTTTCTACTTTTCTTTTCTTTTGACTTTTTCAATGCATATGATTAAGGTATTGCATGCATAAACATGAGTTTAACATTCTTTTTCACATTTTCTCAAGAATATACAACACCCAATTCTCAAACCAAATATTGGAAAATCCAATTTCTCCACACTTAAATCATGAGCACTTTCACTAGTCTAACCTAACCAAGGATTCAAATTAAGGACATTATTATTTTCCGCTTAGAGTTAGTGATGAGCTAAAGTAAAGAACAAAGGGGTAAAATAAGCTCAAAATTGGTTTGCAAAGGATAATGAAAATGTTATGGCCATATGGGTATGTAAGCTATAGTGAACAAAGGCCTCAATCATATAAGTATATGCATACATTAAACCATGGAAATATAGAATCAAGCAAGATATAGATCACAATTTTTGAGAGAGCAACACACACCAAAACAAAATATTGGTTGATAAAATACAACCAATCAAATGGGCTCAAAATCTCACTGGTTTTGTATGTTCGAGCTCTAAAACTAGGTTCCAAAATAAAATTCTTAACAAAAAATTTATTCAAATTAGTGAAATGCTATAAAACGTTTCATGAAAAAGAAAATATTACTTCAACCAAGTTGTGGTAAAATATGCACAAAATCAAACAAACACGCAATCAAACATGCAAATGCAACAACTAGTTTAACAAAGAAAACTGAACATTGGTGTTGAGACAAGAAAGAAACTAACCCACGGATATCGACTGCCATTTTGATGAACGGATTTTTGCTGGTAAAGAATTTTGCAAATATGTTGTCATTGAGAGTATAGTTTCTAAACCAACAATAATCCTTTCATACAAAAAATTGTTTGTCACAAGTAACAAAACCCCTAAAAAGTAATAACCGAAGTATTCAAACCTCGGGTCATCTCTCAAGGAATTGCAAGAAAGTATTCTTATAATTGGTTATGCAAAGGTATATTTTGGGGTTTTTAAGATAAGAAGCAAGAATAGTAAATGCTAATGAAAATCAAATAATAACGAGGTCTTGGCAAGGTTTAGTGGTCAAGGATCTCTATCCTTATTATTAACCACAACATGAGAATTGGCAAGGATCAATCCCATTAAGTCATCCTCTAACTAGTAGTAAAGGAAAGTTAAATGAGCTATATCAATCCAAGTCCATAAGTCCTAGCTCTCCACCAATTCAATTAGTGAGAACTAGAGTTAATGGCTCCCAATCATCAATTCCTTGGACATTAGTAACTCAAGAGTTCTTAAGTTACCATCCCAAGCCAAGAACACAAAAGTCTAATTTGAGATCCTCCCAAGTATTTTGTCAAACACTTGGGAGGCACAAAATAAAAACCTAGAAAATCAATACGAGAATATTAAATCCAAACAATCAATTGAAAGTATCAATAACACAAATTGAAGAAAGCAATCATAAATATAAAATACCTCAAATTGCATTAAATAGAAAATCAATCTAACATGAAACATTCATAAATTAAATTGGAAAAGAAGAGAATCAACAAGAGGAATAGATAAACCAAAGTACAAGAATAAATAATAGTATAAGAGAATTAAATTAAAGGAACATTGAACCTGGAATTAAGAAGAAATTGAAAGAAGAAATCTTAAATCCTAAAACCTACAGAGAGGAGAGAGCCTCTCTCTCTAGAAACTACATCTAAAACCAAAATTGTGAATAATAAGAAGTTGTCTGAATGCCTCATGATTCCCCCACTCTGCAGCTTCTATTCGGTGTTTTCGGGCTTGGAATTGGGCCAAAGTGGAGCCCAAAAATCGCCCCCAGCATTTTCTGCAAGTGGCGCATGACGCGTACGCGTTGATGGTCTTCTTCGCGTGTCACGCGTACGCGTCAGGTACACGCACGCATCGCTGTGCGAATCTCCAAAGCACGTGTACGAGTCAAGTACGCGCACGCATCCTCGCTGGTTATCTCCTTTTATTCTTGTGCTCCTTCCATTTTGCAAGCTTCCTCTCTATCCTCTAAGCCATTCCTGCCCTATATAGCCTGAAAACACTTAATGCATGGATCACGGCATCGAATGGTATAAAGGGGGGGTTAAAAATACACAATTTAAAGGCTTAGGAAGCAAGTTTTCAAGCATAGAACAAAATTGGGATGGAATTGTAAAATCATGCAAATTGTATGAATAAGTGTGAGAATAGTGGATAAAATCCACTCAATTAAGCACAAGATGTACCACGAAATAGTGGTGCATCATAAAACCTTAGTTTTCTCTCTGAGTCATGAGCCACTAAACCTCCTTGGTTAAGGTTAGGAACTCTGTTTATTTTCATGGATTAACACTATTATCATTCTATTTTAATTAATGTATAGATTCATTTTCAAGGATTACTTTCGTTGTTCATCTCATAAATTTGAATATATTCAAAAATAATTCTCATTCTACATGAATTCTTGTTGATTGTTGGAAAAGTTATCTCACTTGAATACTAGCTTAAAAGTAAATTCCTCCTAAACTGCTAATTACTCGGACTTAACGGGATATGTGACATATAATCCTCTTATATTTGGGTAATTATGGATTTTGTAGCTAATAAACTAGAATTGAACCTAACCTTCTAATCTATATTAAGTGACCAAGGAATTTGTGGTTGATTAGATTAGAGGAGACTAAATCACTAAGAAATTAGGGTTTAGTCAATTACAGTTTGCCATGAAGTGAATCTTTCATGATTAAAATAGTTGGTAAGAAAACTTAATCCGGAAAAATAAATAACTCCGGAACCTTAACTATCTTCTCACATATACTTTTCACACCAAGTTCATTGTTTCCTTTTTCACTCTCTGAATTTCTGTTTTAATGCTTTTGAACCTCAAAACACCATTCTTTGCTTGCCTGACGAAGTGATTCATTCGACTATTTTTGCTTAATCCATCAATCCTCGTGGGATCGACCCTCACTCACTTGAGGTATTACTTGGTACGACCCGGTGCACTTACCGGTTCAGTTGTGGAGATTCTAATTCCGCACCAAATTTTTGGCATTATTGCCAGGGATTGACTGTGGTTGACAATTAACCGTTATTTGATTGTTTAGATTAGGCGTTCTTAATTTTAGTTTTTATTTTCTTTTGTTATTTTAAATTTTCAAAAATCTAGCTTTATTCTATTTAAAATTTTCGAATAAGTTTTTAATTATTTTTCCTTAAATTCAGAAACTAAGTTTAGTGTCCCCTTAGTCATTTTATTTTGTTTTTCCAGGTTATTTTTCTTATGCATTATTTTCAAATTCAGTAGGCTATATTTCCTTGTTGATTTTTGAAATTCTAGTGTTATTTATTCAATTTGTTTTATTTTATTTTTTTGCACAGGATATCTCTAACGTAGAGATTCTTACTTTTTCTTTGTTTTCTATTATTTTTTAGCAGGAACAGGAACAAAGAACCTCTTCTAGACTTTGATCTTGAGATTGAAAGGACCTTGAGGCAGTGTTTACAACAAGCTAGAGTTTATAAAGCCAGCGAGAATCTCAGGGATAATTTTTAAAAAAATCTGAAGAGTCCACTATGGAGCTCAATAACAACAACAATACGGTTAATGCCAATGTTGTTGATCCTCCTAATATGATTGAGCAACCGAGGAGAACACTTGGCTCATACACTATACCTCTGATTTCTATAGGAATAACATTGTTGTACCCCGTATTGCTACTAACAACTTTGAGATGAAGCCTTAGTTGATCTATTTGGTGCAGTAGAATTGCCAGTTTTATGGATTCCCACAAGAAGACCCGAACTTGTTTATTTCTAATTTTCTGCAGATCTGTGACACTGTGAAGACTAATGGAGTCCATCCTGATGTCTACAAGGCACTTCTCTTTCTATTTTTTGCAGATCTGTGACACTGTGGAATGCAAGTTTCAGCCATCAGCGCTCAAGATACTTCCTATAACATGAGTGGTGGCTTCCTTCAAGGTGACACTTATTATTATGGCCAGTTTATCCCTGAACAAATTAATTACATGGGTAATTCCTCTATACCCTCTAGCAATGATCCTCTTTCTAAGACATATAATCAAGGGTGGAGGAATCATCCTCACTTTGGGTGGAGAGACCAATATCAGAGGCAACCAAACTTCATTAATTCTCAGAACGGTTTTAATCAAAATAATTTCAACAACCGTCAGTTTTAAACCTCTCAACTACAACAAGTACCTTCTCAACCTCAGAATACTCCTGACTTGGCCTCTATAGTAGCAAAACTCTCCATGAATACTCATAATTTTATGCAGGAGACCAGAGCCCCACTCAAAAACTTGAAAATTCAACTGGGTCCGTTTAGTAAGCAAGCACCTGAGAGGCCTCTTAATACTCTGCCTAGTGACACAATGTCCAATCCAAGAGAAAAGTGCGAGGCCGTCCAATTGGAGAACTGGTAAAATAGCAGGATCAGAGGCCAAGGTTAGTAAGGAGCCGGTTGAAAAAGAAACTTCGGAGAGGAAAATTGAAGAGGCAGAGCATGCCCCAGCTAGACACCCGGACAACCCCTCTTTCGGTCACTCTTGATACACATCTGACATTGCTTAAGGCTCTTGAATATAAGCCTAAAATGTCATATCTTTAGAGACTTCAGAAAGCATCCAAGGATAAGCAATTTTTCAAATTTTTGGAAGTCTTTAGGAAGCTTCAGATCAACATCACTTTTGCAGAGGCCCTTGAGCAAATGCCTCTTTATGTCACGTTTATGAAGGAGTTGTTGAGTAACAAGAGGGATTGGAAAGAAAGTGAGACAATGGTACCAACTAAGGAATGAAATGCAATTATCTAGCAAAATCTCCCAGAAAAGTTGCAGGATCCGATTAGCTTTCTGATTCCTTGTACCATAGGAGACATCATTATTTAAAGAGCTTTATGTGATCTTGGAGCTAGCATCAACCTCATGCCTCTTTCATTGATGAAAAAGCTCCAAATTGACGAGAGGACAAAAATACCTCTATTATTCTTGGAAGACCCTTTTTTGCTACAAGAAGAACCCTTATTGATGTTCAAAAGGGCAAATTGACTTTGAGGGTCAACGAAGAAAACATTGTCCTTAATGTGCTTGAGACCTTGCAATACCCTAATGACTATGAAGGGTGTATGAGAGATGACATGATTGAACCTTTGATTGAAGAAGTATTTGAAGCAGAAGATCTTGATGATATTCTGGAATCTCCTTTTGAGGGTGCTTTGCTTGAGATTGATGATTCACCACCTTAGAAGGAGAAGCCTTACACGCTTAGTACTGAGGAAAGGCCTCTGAAGCTTAAGTTAAAGCCCTTGCCTTCCTCTTTGAAGTATGCCTTCCTGGGAGAACACGATACTTGTCCGATGATTATTAGCTCCTCTCTGAGACATGAGGAGGAAGATGCGCTACTTCAGGTACTCAAGAGTCATAAAATGGCCCTTAGGTGAACCATTAGTGATTTAAAGGGGATTAATCTGGCCAAGTGCATGCACAATATCTTGCTTGAGGATGATGCTAAACTAGTTGTGCAACCACAAAGGCGACTAAATCCTACCATAAAAGAAGTGTTCCAGAAAGAGGTGATGAAGCTCTGGGAAGCCAGGATTATTTACCCTATTTCTAACAGCCCATGGGTAAGTTCTGTGCAAGTAGTTCCCAAGAAAAGAGGGATAACAGTGATAAAAAATGAGAAGAATGAGCTTATTCCCACATGAATTGTCACAGGATGGCGCATGTGTATTGACTACAGGAGGCTTAACAATGCTACAAGAAAGGATCACTTTCCCTTACCTTTCATTGATCAGATGCTTGAAAGGTTAGCCGGCCATGCTTTTTGCTGTTTTCTAGATGGATACTCTAGCTATAATCAGATTGCTGTAGACCCTCAAGATCAGGAAAAGACGACATTCACATGTCTTTTCAGAGTATTTGCTTACCAGAGTATACCGTTTGGACTCTGTAATGCCCTAATGACTTTTCAGAAGTGTATGCTCTCTATTTTCTCAGACATGGTTGAACAGTTTATTGAGGTATTTATGGATGATTTTTCTGTTTTTGGTAATTCTTTTGATTCATGCCTTAAGCATCTTTCTTGGTCTTAAAATGGTGCTAGGAAACAAATCTTGTTTTAAATTGGAAAAAATATCACTTTATGATTACTTAAGGTATTGATGTTGGACACCAGATTTCAAGCAAGGGGATTGAGGTGGATAAACAACGGTAGAGGTAAATGAAAAATTACCACCACCCAATAATGCTAAGGCGATCCAGAGTTTCTTGGGACATGTAGGACTTTATAGGAGCTATATAAAGGATTTTTCTAAGATTGCTAAACTATTGAGCAACCTCTTGGTTGCAGACATTACTTTTAACTTTGATAATGATTGTTTGCATGCCTTTGAAACTCTGAAAACAAGGCTTGTCTCTGCACACATCATAGCTCCTCCTAACTGGGATTTACCATTTGAATTAATGTGTGATGCCAGTGATTATGCTATAGGAGCTATCTTGGGGCAGAGGTAAGACAAGCTTATGCATGTCATTTATTATGCTAGCAGTGTGTTAAATGATGCTCAAAAGAATTACACAACTACAAAAAAAGAATTACTGGCTCTAGTGTATGCATTTGATAAGTTTAGATCCTATTTAATTGGTTCTAAGGTTATTGTTTATAATAACCATGCTGCTCTTAAGTACCTTCGAACCAAGCAGGATTCTAAACCAAGATTGATCAGGTGGGTTGATGAGCGGATAATTTGTACGCTTTTTGGCATTGTTTTTAGTATGTTTTTGGTAGTTTTAGTTGAGTTCTTAGTATATTTTTATTAGTTTTTAATTAAAATTCACTTTTCTGGACTTTACTATGAGTTTGTGTGTTTTTCTGTGATTTCAGGTATTTTCTGGCTGAAATTGAGGGATCTGAGCAAAAATCTGATTCAGAGACTGAAAAGGACTGCAGATGCTGTTGGATTCTGACCTCCCTGCACTCGAAGTGGATTTTCTGGAGCAACAAAAGCCCAATTGGCGCGCTCTCAACGGCGTTTGAAAGTAGACATCCTGGGCTTTCCAGCAATATATGATAGTCCATACTTTGCCCAAGATTTGATGGCCCAAACCGGCGTTCAAAGTCACCTACAGAAATTCCAGCGTTAAACGCCGGAACTGGCACCTAATTGGGAGTTAAACGCCCAAACTGGCATAAAAGCTGGCATTTAACTCCAAGAAGAGTCTCTACACGAAAATGCTTCATTGCTCAGCCCAAGCACACACCAAGTGGGCCCGGAAGTAGATTTTTATGTCATTTACTCATCTCTGTAATTCTTAAGCTACTAGTTCCCTATAAATAGGACCTTTTACTATTGTATTTTCATCTTTGGACATCTAGTTCTTAGATCATTTGAGGGCTGGCCTCACGGCCATGCCTAGACCTTGTTCTTATGTATTTTCAACGGTGGAGTTTCTACACACCATAGATTAAGGTGTGGAGCTCTGCTGTACCTCGAGTATTAATGCAATTACTATTGTTCTTCTATTCAATTCCGCTTGTTCTTTGTCCAAGATATCACTTGTTCTTCAACTTGATGAATGTGATGATCTGTGACACTCATCATCATTCTCACTCATGAACAAGGTGACTGACAACCATTCTTGTTCTACAAGCATATGAGGCTTAGTGAATATCTCTTGGATTCTTTAATCGGAGTCCTCGTGGTATAGGCAAGAACTGATGGCGGCATTCAAGAGAATCCGGAAGGTCTAAACCTTGTCTGTGGTATTCTGAGTAGGATTCAATGATTGAATGACTGTGACGTGCTTCAAACTCCGAAAGGCGGGGCGTTAGTGACAGACGCAAAAGAATCACTGGATTCTATTCCGCGCCTGACCGAGAACCGACAGATGATTAGCCTATGCTGTGACAGAGCATCAGGGACGTATTTTCAGTGAGAGGATGGGAGGTAGCCATTGACAACGGTGAAACCCTACACGAGCTTGCCATGGAAAGGAGTAAGAAGGATTGGATGAAGACAGTAAGAAAGCAGAGAGACGGAAGGGAAGGCATCTTCATACGCTTATCTGAAGCTCTCACCAATGATATACATAAGTATCTCTATCTTTATCTTTATGCTTTATTCGTTTATCACTATACCCATTTGAGTCTGCCTGACTGAGATTTACAAGGTGACCATAGCTTGCTTCATACCAACAATCTCCGTGGGATCGACCCTTACTCACGTAAGGTATTACTTGGACGACCCAGTGCACTTGCTGGTTAGTTGTGCGAAGTTGTAGTGATCACAATTTCGTGCACCAAGTTTTTGGCGCCGTTGCCGGGGGATTGTTCTTGTGTATGGACAACTGACGGTTCATCTTGTTGCTTAGATTAGGTATTTTTTTTTTTCAGAGTTCTTTAAGGATGAATTCTAGTGTTTCAAGGTGATGTTCTTATCATCACCAAAGCTGATTGATTTTCATCAATTTAGCTCTTGAATGCAATGTCCTACTGAAGCTTAGCCGGCCATGTCTAATTCCTTTAGACTAAAGCTTTAGACTAACATTGCATGATTCCTGGAATTCTCATTAAGAATTTTGATACCTTTATTTTCCTTTTCACTTAATTTTCGAAAAATCACAAAAAAAAAAAATTCACAAAAACCATAAAAACCAAAAATATTTGATGTTTCTTGCTTGAGTCTAGTGTCTCATCTTAAGTTTGGTGTCAATTGCATGCATTCATTCATGTGTCTTAAGGATCTTCAAGTAATTCTTGATGATTTCTTACTCTGATCTTTGAATTCTTTTGACTTGAGTGTTTGTGTGTCTCATATAGTGTCAATAGTATACAAACTGCTAAGTTTGGTGTCTTGCATGCATTGTTATTTGATTCTTGTTGCATTTTGATTATTAAAAATCCTAAAATATTTTTTTTACTTGTGTCTTTTCAAGTCAATAATACAGAGAATTGAAGATTCAGAACATACTGCAGAGGAATTATACAGAAAAAGCTGGGCATTCAAAAATGCCCAGTGAAGAAGGCAGACTGGCGTTTAAACGCCAGCCAGGGTACCTGGTTGGGCGTTTAACGCCCAAAAAGGGTGCATTTTGGGCGTTAAACGCCAGAATTGATACCATTCTGGGCGTTTAACGCCAGGATGGCAAAGGGGGAAGATTTTGTTTTCAAAATCAATTTTTTTTCAATTTTTCAAAGTTTTTCAAAATCAAATCTTTTTCAAATCATATCTTTTCAATCAAATGTTTTCAAAATCAATTTCTTTCCTTTTTCAAAGATACTTACTAACAATTAATGATTTGATTGAACATTTTTTGCCTTTTCTGTTGAGGAAGGTTTTATGTTTGAATCATATCTTTTCTTGTTAGGCAAGTCATTAATTTTTAAAATCATATCTTTTCAAATTGTTTTCAAATCATATCTTTTAAAATTGTTTTCAAATCATATCTTTTAAAATTATTTTCAAATCATATCTTTTTTCAATCACATCTTTTTCAAAATAAGTTTTCAATCATATCTTTTTGATTTCTAATTTCAAATCTTTTTCAAAAATCACTTGATTCTTTTTCTATTCTTAGTTTTTGAGAATCAATTAGTGTTTTTCAAAATGTTTTCAAAATATTTTACTTAATTTTCGAAAATTACTTCCCTTCTTCTCACATCCTTCTATTTTTGGACTAACACTATCCCTTAATGCAAAATTCGAACTCCATCTTCTTTGATAAAGTTCGAATTTTCTACCTCTGTCTTCTACTTTTCTTTTCCTCTGACACCTCAAGGAATCTCTATACTGTGACATAGAGGACTCCATATTTTCTTGTTTTCTTCTCTTTCATATGAGCAGGAACAAAGACAAAGGCATTCTTGTTGAAGCTGACCCTGAACCTGAAAGGACCTTGAAGCGAAAGCTAAGAGAAGCTAAGGCACAACTCTTTATTGAGGACCTGACCGAATTCTTCAAAGAAGAAGAACCCATGGCAGCCGAAAACAACAACAATGCCAACAATGCAAGGAAGGTGCTGGGTGACTTTACTGCACCTACTCCTGACTTCTATGGGAGAAGCATCTCTATCCCTGCCATTGGAGCAAACAACTTTGAGCTTAAGCCTCAATTAGTTTCTCTAATGCAACAGAATTGCAAGTTCCATGGACTTCCAATGGAAGATCCTCATCAGTTCTTAGCTGAATTCTTGCAAATCTGTGACACAGTCAAGACTAATGGGGTAGACCCTGAGGTCTATAGACTGATGCTATTTCCTTTTGCTGTAAAGAGACAGAGCTAGGATATGGTTGGACTCACAACCTAAAGAAAGCCTGGACTCTTGGGAAAAGCTAGTCAATGCCTTCTTGGCAAAGTTCTTTCCACCTCAAAGATGGAGCAAGCTTAGAATGGAAGTCCAAACCTTCAGACGGAAGGATGGTGAATCCCTCTATGAAGCTTGGGAAAGATACAAACAATTGATCAGAAAATGTCCCTCAGACATGCTTTCTGAATGGAGCATCATAGGTATTTTCTATGATGGTCTCTCTGAACTATCCAAGATGTCTTTGGATAGCTTTGCTGGAGGATCTCTTCATCTGAAGAAGACGCCTACAGAGGCTCAAGAGCTAATTGAAATGGTTGCAAATAACCAATTCATGTACACTTCTGAAAGGAATCCTGTGAACAATGGGACTAGTCAGAAGAAATGAGTTCTTGAGATTGATACTCTGAATGCCATATTGGCTCAGAATAAGATATTGACTCAACAAGTCAATTTGATTTCTCAAAGTCTGTCTGGAATGCAAAATGCACCTGGCAGTACTAAGGAAGCTTCATCTGAGGAAGAAGCTTATGATCCTGGGAATCCTTCAATGGAAGAGGTGAATTACCTAGGAGAACCCTATGGTAACACCTATAACTCTTCATGGAGAAATCACCCAAATTTCTCATGGGAGAATCAAGAGAGACCTCAACAAGGTTTCAACAACAATAATGGTGGAAGAAACAGGTTTAGCAATGGCAAGCCTTTTCCATCATCTTCTCAGCAACAGACAGAGAATTCTAAGCAGAACTCCTCTGACTTAGCAACCATGGTCTCTGATCTAATCAAAACCACTCAAAGTTTCATGACTGAAACAAGGTCTTCCATTAGGAATTTGGAAGCACAAGTGGGACAGCTGAGTAAGAAAATTACTGAACTCCCTCCAAGTACTCTTCCAAGCAACACAGAAGAAAATCCAAAAGGAGAATGCAAGGCCATCAATATGGCCGAATTTGGAGAGGAAGGGGAGGAAGTGAACGCCACTGAGGAAGACCTCAATGGGCGTGCACTGACCTCCATAGAGTTCCCCAATGAGGAACCATGGGAATCTGAGGCTCAAAATGAGACCATAGAGATTCCATTGGACTTACTTCTGCCTTTCATGAGCTCTGATGAGTATTCTTCCTCTAAAGAGGATGAGTATGTCACTGAAGAGCAAGTTGCTAAATACCTTGGAGCAATCATGAAGCCAAATGACAAGTTATTTGGAAATGAGACTTGGGAGGATGAACCCCCTTTGCTCACCAAAGAACTGGATGACTTGTCTAGGCAGAAATTACCTCAAAAGAAACAAGATCCTGGGAAGTTTTCAATACCTTGTACCATAGGCACCATGACCTTCAAGAAGGCTCTGTGTGACTTAGGGTCAAGTGTAAACCTCATGCCTCTCTCAGTAATGGAGAAGCTAAGGATCTTTGAGGTACAAGCTGCAAGAATCTCATTAGAGATGGCAGACAACTCAAGAAAACAAGCTCATGGACTTGTAGAGAATGTTTTGGTAAAAGTTGAAGACCATTACATCCCTACTGATTTCATAGTCCTAGAGACTGGGAAGTGCATGGATGAATCCATCATCCTTGGCAGACCCTTCCTAGCCACAGCAAAAGCTGTGATTGATGTTGATAGAGGTGAACTGATCATTCAAGTGAATGAAGAATCCTTTGTGTTTAAAGCTCAAGGATATCCCTCTGTCACCATGGAGAGGAAGCATGAAGAGCTTCTCTCAATTCAGAGTCAAACAGAGGCCCCACAGTCAAACTCTAAGTTTGGTGTTGGGAGGCCACAACCAAACTCTAAGTTTGGTGTTGAACCCCCACATTCAAACTCTAAGTTTGGTGTTGGGAGGTTCCAACATTGCTCTGGGTATCTGTGAGGCTCCATGAGAGCCATCTGTCAAGCTACTGACATTAAAGAAGCGCTTGTTGGGAGGCAACCCAATGTTATATTTTATCTATTTTCTTTTGTTATTTTATGTTTTTTGTAGGTTGATGATCATAAGAAGTCACAAAATCAATTGAAAAAGCAAAAACAGAATGAAAAACAGGAAGAAAAACAGCACACCCTGGAGGAAGAACTCACTGGCGTTTAAACGCCAGTGAGGGTAGCAGTTGGGCGTTTAACGCCCAGTCTGGCACCATTCTGGGCGTTTAACGCCAGAAAGGGGCACCAGACTGGCGTTAAACGCCAGAAAAGGGCAAGAACCTGGCGTTAAACGCCAGGAATGGGCACCAGCCCGGCGTTTAACGCCAGAAATGGCTCAAAACGTGATTTTTATTGCCATTTGGTGCAGGGATGACTTTTCCTTGACACCTTAGGATCTGTGGACCCTACAGGATCCCCACCAACCCCACCATACTCTCTCTTCTTCACCCATTCACCAATCACCTCAATACCTCTTCCCCATAAACTTTTCTTCACTCCTTCCTTTTCACACAAACTAAACACCACTTCTCCCCCTCTTTGGCCGAACACAAAGCCATCTCCCTCTCCCCATTTCTTCTTCTTCTACTCTATTCTTTCTTCTTTTGCTCGAGGACGAGCAAACCTTTTAAGTTTGGTGTGGTAAAAGCATTGCTTTTTGTTTTTCCATAACCATTTATGGCTGAGAAGGCATGACCTCAAGCCCATCACTAACAAAAGGATGGAGCAAATTAACACCTCCCTAGGAGAGCTGAGTTCCAACATGGGACAACTAAAGGTGGAGCATCAAGAACACTCCATCATCATTAGAGAAGATCAAAGAATCATGAGAGAGGAGCAACAAAGGCAAGGAAGAGACATTGAGGAGCTCAAGCACTCCATAGGACCTTCAAGAGGAAGGAAGAGCCGCCATCACTAAGGTGGACCCGTTCCTTGATTTCCTTGTTCTTTATTCTTCTGTTTTTCGAAAATTATGCTTTATGTTTATCCATGTTTGTGTCTTATGATCATTAGTGTCTTAGTGTCTATGCCTTAAAGCTATGAATATGAATCCATCACCTTTCTTAAATGAAAACTGTTTTTATCACAAAAGAACAAGAAGTACAGGATTTCGAATTCATCTTTAAAACTAGCTTAATTAGTTTGATGTGGTGACAATACTTTTTGTTTTCTGAATGTATGCTTGAACAGTGCATATGTCTTTTGAATTTGTGGTTCATGAATGTTAAAATTGTTGGCTCTTGAAAGAATGATGAAAAAGGAGACATGTTACTGAGGATCTGAAAAATCATAAAAATGATTCTTGAAGCAAGAAAAAGCAGTGAATACAAAAAAAAAAAGAGAAGGAGAAAAACAAAAAAAAAGGGAGAAAAAGAAAACGAAAACAAAAAAAAGAAATAAAGTTGTGATCCAAGGCAAAAAGAGTGTGCTTAAGAACCCTGGACACCTCTAATTGGGGACTCTAGCAAAGCTGAGTCACAATCTGAAAAGGTTCACCCAATTATGTGTCTGTGGCATGTATGTATCCGGTGGTAATACTGGAAGACAGAGTGCTTTGGGCCACGGCCAAGACTCAATAAGTAGCTGTGTTCAAGAATCATCATACTTAACTAAGAGAATCAATAACACTATCTGGATTCTGAGTTCCTAAAGAAGCCAATCATTCTGAATTTCAAAGGATAAAGTGAGATGCCAAAACTGTTCGGAGGCAAAAAGCTACTAGTCCCGCTCATCTAATTTGGAGCTTAGTTTCATTGATAATTTGGAGTCTATAGTATATTCTCTTCTTTTTATCTTATTTGATTTTCAGTTGCTTGGGGACAAGCAACAATTTAAGTTTGGTGTTGTGATGAGCGGATAATTTGTACGCTTTTTGGCATTGTTTTTAGTATGTTTTTGGTAGTTTTAGTTGAGTTCTTAGTATATTTTTATTAGTTTTTAATTAAAATTCACTTTTCTGGACTTTACTATGAGTTTGTGTGTTTTTCTGTGATTTCAGGTATTTTCTGGCTGAAATTGAGGGATCTGAGCAAAAATCTGATTCAGAGACTGAAAAGGACTGCAGATGCTGTTGGATTCTGACCTCCCTGCACTCGCAGTGGATTTTCTGGAGCTACAGAAGCCCAATTGGCGCGCTCTCAACGGCGTTGGAAAGTAGACATTCTGGGCTTTCCAGCAATATATGATAGTCCATACTTTGCCCAAGATTTGATGGCCTAAACCGGCGTTCAAAGTCACCTACAGAAATTCCAGCGTTAAACGCCGGAACTGGCACCTAATTGGGAGTTAAACGCCCAAACTGGCATAAAAGCTGGCGTTTAACTCCAAGAAGAGTCTCTACACGAAAATGCTTCATTGCTCAGCCCAAGCACACACCAAGTGGGCCCGGAAGTAGATTTTTATGTCATTTACTCATCTCTGTAATTCTTAAGCTACTAGTTCCCTATAAATAGGACCTTTTACTATTGTATTTTCATCTTTGGACATCTAGTTCTTAGATCATTTGAGGGCTGGCCTCACGGCCATGCCTAAACCTTGTTCTTATGTATTTTCAACGGTGGAGTTTCTACACACCATAGATTAAGGTGTGGAGCTCTGCTGTACCTCGAGTATTAATGCAATTACTATTGTTCTTCTATTCAATTCCGCTTGTTCTTTGTCCAAGATATCACTTGTTCTTCAACTTGATGAATGTGATGATCTGTGACACTCATCATCATTCTCACTCATGAACAAGGTGACTGACAACCATTCTTGTTCTACAAGCATATGAGGCTTAGTGAATATCTCTTGGATTCTTTAATCGGAGTCCTCGTGGTATAGGCAAGAACTGATGGCGGCATTCAAGAGAATCCGGAAGGTCTAAACCTTGTCTGTGGTATTCTGAGTAGGATTCAATGATTGAATGACTGTGACGTGCTTCAAACTCCGAAAGGCGGGGCGTTAGTGACAGACGCAAAAGAATCACTGGATTCTATTCCGCGCCTGACCGAGAACCGACAGATGATTAGCCTATGCTGTGACAGAGCATCAGGGACGTATTTTCAGTGAGAGGATGGGAGGTAGCCATTGACAACGGTGAAACCCTACACGAGCTTGCCATGGAAAGGAGTAAGAAGGATTGGATGAAGACAGTAAGAAAGCAGAGAGACGGAAGGGAAGGCATCTTCATACGCTTATCTGAAGCTCTCACCAATGATATACATAAGTATCTCTATCTTTATCTTTATGCTTTATTCGTTTATCACTATACCCATTTGAGTCTGCCTGACTGAGATTTACAAGGTGACCATAGCTTGCTTCATACCAACAATCTCCGTGGGATCGACCCTTACTCACGTAAGGTATTACTTGGACGACCCAGTGCACTTGCTGGTTAGTTGTGCGAAGTTGTAGTGATCACAATTTCGTGCACCATGGGTGCTACTTCTTCAGAAGTTTGATATTGAGATTAGAGATAGGAAGGGGTCAGAGAATCAAGTAGCTGAACATCTTTCTAGAATTGAACCTAAAGAAGGGATGCAACCCCTCACTACTGTGACTGAGACCTTCCCAGATAAGAAACTCTTCATGATTCAGAGGCCTCTGTGGTTTGCAGACACTGCAAACTACAAGGCCATGAGGTTCATTCCTAAGGAGTACACTAAACAACAAGTTAATAACCTTTTGAATTATGCTAAGTACTATTTGTGGGAAGAACCTTATCTTTTTAGGAGATTCTCAGATGGCATAATCAGGCGTTATGTCTTAGATGAGGAAACATAGCAAATTCTCTGGCATTGTCATGGTTCTGAGTATGGAGGCAACTTTAGTGGAGAAAGGATAACTACTAAGTTCCTTCAGAGCGATTTTTACTGGCCGACTCTCTTTCGAGACTCACGGGAATTTATGAGAAATTACAACAAGTGCCAGAGGGCGGTGAATCTTCCCCATAATCATGAGATGTCTGGTGCACAGATTCTCACACTCCATACAATTGAACCAGCAAGTGCACTGGGTCGTCCAAGTAACACCTGAGGTGAGTCAGGATCAATCCCACGAGGATTGTTGGCTTGGATCAAACTGTGGTTATTTTGTAAATCTTAGTCAGGCGGATAGAAAAGTTGTTTGATTGTTTAAGTGCATAAAAGTAAAATAAAGATAACTTTACTCAGTGGTTGTGAATCTAATGATAAGAAGATGGTTAAGGCTTCAGAGATGCTTTGTTCTTTTGGATCAATACTTTCTTACTATCTACTCTAACTGTGAATGATTTCTTCTATAGCAGGCTGTATGTCATCAATGCTGGTTTGAGTAGCCACTAATCTTCCTCTAAGCTGAACACCAGGTTTAGTGTGCATCCAGTCTGAATGAAGGTGAAGCTCCTGCAGTTCATTCCCTTGGTGATCCTACTCAAAACGCCACAGACAAGGTCGAATATTTTGGATTAGAGAATGTTGCGCCTTGGTTCTAGTCTTTACCACAAAGACCCTAATCTTCCCATACCTAGGCTGAACTGATGTCTCGAGAAGTCCCCAACGAAGTCGTGGATTAGCCGTCTAAGAGACGTATCCTCAAGATGGTGGTTCATTGATATCCAATGAAAGACGCTTGCTGAACCCATGTAGAATAGAGATAACCTTGTGCCAGTTCAACTCATTCATAAGGTTGAAGAATGAAGATACATCTTAGGAGAGGATCAAATAAAAATTGAAATAGAATAGTAATACTTTTATTAATCTATAAAAACTCAGCAGAGCTCCTAACTTTAACCTAGGAGATTTAGTGACTCATACTGATAAAGAAAATACAATGAAAGGTTCAAATGGGCAAAAGATCGAAGATCCTAAAACAAGAGTGATCTTCTCCTATATATACTAACTAAGAATTATAGAAATATGGTTAACTAAGGCTTGTAGTGCGAAAATCCACTTTTGGGACCCACTTGGTATGTGTTTGGGTTGAGCTTGATTGGTCTTCACGTACTAGGATGCTCCTTGGGCATTGAACACTGGCTAGGGACATCTTTGTGGGCGTTGGACGCTGGCCACTTCTCTGTGGGTGTTGGACGCCTGTGTTGGGGTAGATGGCTAGCGTTGAACGCCAATTTTTGGCCTTTAATTCTAAAGTAAAGTATAGACTATTATATATTGATGGAAAGTTTTGGATGTTAGCTTTGTAACGCCATTAAGAACGTTCCATTTAGATATCTGTGGCTCCAAAAAATCTCTTTCGAGTGCAAATAGGTCAGATCCTGACAGCATCTGCAGTGCTTTCTCTGCCTCTAGATCAGACTTTTGCTCCATCTCCTCAACTTTTGCCAGAAAATACCTAAAATTGCATAAAGCACACAAACTCAAAGTAGAATTCAAAAATGTAAATTTTACACTAAATTCTATGAAAACTTAATGAAACTTAAACAAAACATGCTAAAAACTATATGAAAATGATGCCAAAAAGCATATAAAATATTTGCTCATTAATGCCACAATAGGGAATTCTAGAGATTGGCTTGTTTGATGTGTAGGGTATTGATTTCATGGGACCTTTTCCACCCTTATATTCAAACACTTATATCTTGGTGGCAGTATATTATATGTCCAAGTGGGTTGAAGCAGTAGCTTTACCCACTAATGATGCCAAAGTGGTGATGAGATTTTTCCAGATATACATCTTCAACCAATTTGGTGTTTTGAGGACACTTGTCAGTGATGGGTGAAGCCATGATAAACCCCATTTTTAGGGTTTATTTTGTGTTGAATTTAGAAGATTTTATCAACTTTTCCCATATTTATTCACTAAAATAGCATGGTTTTACAAATTCTCCTTAAATTGTGCTTAAGAGTGAAAACATGCTTTTTAGGCCCAAAAATTGATATATTTAATTCACTTTAATTATATTCTATACCTTGATATGTTTGTTAATTGATTTCAGGTTTAGAAGGCAAAGATTGGATTGAAGGAATGAAGAAAAAGCATGTAAAAATGGAGAATTCAAGAAGAAATGAGGATTTGCTTAATTCAGGGCGACGCGTATACGTGGCACATGCGTATACGTGGGAAGGAAATCTGCCAAGTGATGCGTATACGTGTCTCATGCGCACGCATGGGAGGAAATCTGTCAAGCGACGCGAATACGTGGCCCACGCGTACGCATGGGAAGCAACACGTGACCAACTTAAAGGCAATACGCTGGGGTCAATTTCTGAGCCATCCATGCCCAAATCCAACTCATTTCTAATGCTACTGAACCTAAGGATTGAAGGGGGAATGAATGAAGGAGTGTTAGTTTATTTTTCACCATGTCTTAGGCTAGAATTCTATAGAGAGAAGCTCTCTCTTCTCTCTAGAATTTAGGTTAGAATTAGCGTAGATTTTCTTAGATCTGGTTTTAATTGTTGTTTCCATTTACTTTTCCTTTTAATTCCTTGTTGCTACATCTTTACTCTTGTAGTTTCCTTTGTTAATTTCCTATTCTAGTCACTTTTATGCTCATGCACTTTGCTTCCTTTTATTTCTATTTAGTGCAATTTATGTTTGATGTTCTCATTATTTAATTGCTTTGTTATTGTTAATTCCTTGATTTGAGTAGTTGTAGATTTATTATTCTTGCACTTTTATGATGCTTTCCTTTGATTCCTTCAAAGTGTTTGATAAAATGCTTGGTTGGATTTTACAGTAGATTTTTCTATTCTTGGCTTGGGATGGTAACTTGGGTGACCTTGAGTTGCTAATGTCCAAGTGATTGATAATTGGTGTCCATTGACACTAGATTTCACTAAGTCAATTAGTGAGTGGCTAGGACTTATGGATTGGGATTGATAAAGCTCATTTGACTTTCCTTCACTTGTTAGAGGATAACTTAATAGGATTGATCCTTACAATTATGTTGTGGTTAGTAACAAGGATAGAGATCATTAACCATCAACCCTTGCCAAGACATTTTTATCATTTGAGTTTCCTTTACTTTCTTGCAATTTACATTTCTTGTCCCTTTATCCAAAACCCCAAAATATACAACCCATAGCCAATAACATGTACACTTCCCTGCAATTCCTTGAGAGACGACCCAAGGTTTAAATACTTTGGTTATTTTTTATTGGGGTTTGTTCTTGTGACAAACAAATTAAATTCTGATTGAGGATTGTTGTTGGTTTAGAATTATACTTGCAACGAGATATTTTTGTAAAAATTCTTTACCATCAATTTTCCTCCATCAAGCCATTTCTGCAATAAATAGCTGGACGCACTTCTTCAGAGATATGGAGTTTGTCATAAGGTGGTAACCCCTTATCACCCTCAGACAAGTGGATAGGTTGGGGTCTCCAATAGAGAGCTTAAGACGATCCTAGAGAAGACTGTTAGTACTTCAAGAAAGGATTGTGCTAGAAAGCTTGATGATGCTCTCTAGGTATAATGGATGACATTCAAGACTCCTATTGGCATGTCTCCTTATCAGTTGGTCTTTGGTAAAGCCTGTCACTTGCCAATTGAGTTGGAGCATTGAGCATATTGGGCAACAAAGTTCCTAACCTTTGATCCTAAGGCAGCAGAAAAGAAGAGGCTCCTTCAACTGAATGAGCTTGATGAATTCAGAAACTCAGCCTATGAGAATTCTAAGCTTTATAAAGAAAAGACCAAAGCGTGGCATGACAAGAATATAGCCACAAGAACATTCAAGCCAGGTCAGAAGGTTTTATTATTCAATTATAGGCTCAAGCTCTTTCTCGGAAAGCTAAAGTCCTGGTAGTAAGGACTTATTGTGGTAACCAGAGTGTCATCATATGGTCATGTGGAGTGTTAGGAAGAAAACTCAGATAGAAGGTTCACAGTCAACAGCCAGAGGGTAAAGTACTATCTTGGAAGCGAGATTGATCGCCAGAGGTCCACTCATCTGCTGACTTAGCAGAGCTGACCGTTAAGCTAGTGACGGTAAAGAAGCGCTTGTTAGGAGGCAACTCAACCGTTAGTATCCTTTGATTTTGTTTTCAATTTAATTTCCATTTATTTATGACTCTTATTCATAGTTTTCCTTGGTTTACTTATGTCTGTATTAATGCAAAGTATTTAGAACTGGAACAAGAGAAATCTGGAAGAAGAACAGAACACCCTGGAGAGGATTTCATTCGAGTGCTCTAGCGCTAAACGCAATGATGAGAGTTCAGGACCAGAAATGGAACAAACTTCAAGGAGCTCTCTGTTTGGTGATGCTAAACGTCAGGTTGGGCATTTAACACCGAGGAGCACAAAAAATTGAGGTTGATTTACGTCGTTTTGGGTGCTAACGCGGACCTGGGCATTTAGCGCCTGAATTGGCAACAAGGGTGCTCGCGTTAAACGCCAGGGAGGGCGTTTAATGCCCTAGATAGCACCACTCTCAAAAGAACATATGCCTCATAGGCCTCATCCTCAATTTCAATAAAAAAATTGAAAAGGGTGGTGGCGCTAAATGCCAAGATGGGCGTTTATCTCCCTAAATGGCAAGTTTTGCGAAGCCTTGTGGTGCTAAATGCTGGAGATGTCGTTTAACGCCGGCAATGTAGAATTGGATTTGGAGGAAGTGAATTCAAATTTGCAACGGTAAACACCCCCACCCTACCCTTTTTTACCGTTTTCAAACCCACCCACCCTCATTACTCCCTTTTCAGTTTACCATATCCCACCAACCCACCCTTTTCACCAACTTCATCTTATTAAACTCCAAAATCCCTCCTTTCCGTTCCCAATCCATCACCATAAATTCTATTCAATTTTTTTACCCTCCCCTTTCCATACTCCAACCGTAACCTCCCTCTCACCTCTATATATATGCCACTTTTCCATCCTTTTACCACAGAACAATTTACCCAATTCACTTGCATCCATTCCCTCCCTTTTTATTTCCTTCTTAACCGAAAGCCCCCTCTCTCCTTACGCAAATTTTTTTATTTCACTTTTCACCACACCCTCCCCACATACGTGCATCCCCTTTACCTCTTTGCCCGCACCTTTCTCTTTCTCACCACCATCATCTTTCCTTTTGCCCTTTATTTTCTTTTTCTTGTTCTCATTTTCTTTTCTTGGGGATGAGAAAAAACTTTAAATTTGGTGTCGGAGCGCTTCACTTTTCTTCTTTATCATATTCCTTATAGCACCCAAAACAGGAGAATCCTCTTCAAGAAAGAAAAAGGAGAAGGCTCCTGCAACCAGTCCATTTGACTCTAACCGGTTTAGCTCCAAGACACACTAGGATCACTTCAATGAGATAATAAAAAAAATAAGGTGATCCCATAGGTACAATTTGACTTGCAACCGGATAAATATCTGGAGATCCAGGAGCAGATACTGAGGAGGGGTTAAGGAGTTCTGTGTAACCCCGTGACCGATGTTGGTGTTCTGATGGTCAGGGAATTCTATGCCAGTGCTTGATTGACTTACAAGAATGTCAAGGGCGTGAACCTCGACCCGAAGAACTGGAACACTATGGTTCGAGGGAGGATCTTAGAGTTCGTTCCAAAAAGGGTGAGGGATATACTTTAGCTGCCACCATCCAGAGATGACCCTTAGTCTTACACTCACAGGGTCAACAGTGATAAGAGGCTAGACCAAACCTCACTAATATATGTCTCCCCGGAGCTCAGTGAAGAAGGGATGCTAGAGGGCAGCCATACTAGCTGGGAAGACATGATCTGAAGCTGATTGCTCGAGGGTGGTTGGAGTTCATTCAGCGTTCCATCATCCCTACGAGTATCCGGTCTGAGGTTACTATTGGCCAAGCTGTGATGATTCATTGCATCATGCTCGGTAATGAGGTGGAGGTGCATCGTATGATCCCTCAGAAGTTGTACGACATAGCCACGAAAGCCTCCACTTCATCTAAATTGGCCTTCCCTCATCTCATCTTTTGCCTATATGAAGCCGCTCGAGTCCGCATTGATTGAGACACCCCTATTGATGTTGACAGACCAGTCACTAGAAGGGGGATGCAATACGCGAAGGAGTATGCCCGAGCACCGCCTCAGGAGCCAGCTTCTCCTCCTCAGCTAGAGCAGCCTGAGATACATCAGGGATACTATTTTCCTCCACTGGATTATTAGGATCTGCTGAAAACATCCATTGGATAGCTGACATCATCTATTGATTAGCTGAGGATCGATCATGAGGGCCACTCTGCCCTTCTCCAGCAACTAGTGAAAGAGCAGCAGAGCCAGAGGCGAGATATAGATGAGCTGAGGTGCGACTTTGGAGCTTAGAGAGGATTCATGGGAGGAAACGGCCACCATGACTGAGGTGGTTGAGTTTATTATCTACTATTTTTCTTATTTTATATTTTTTAGTATTATTTCTTGTTTTCTGTTATCTGTTTAAAGCCTTTGCATGATTAGTAGTACCTTTAGTTTTTCCAGTTTAGTTAAGTAATTTGGTATTTTATGTTTATTTTAAAAAATGTCTCATGTATTGCTCACTGAGCTTGAAAAAAAAAGAAAGAAAAAAAGTAGTAAAATGCATGAGTCTTAAGTTATATATTCTGAGTTGTCTTGATTACTCTGCTGTGGTGGTATTATCTATGATTCTGAATGCATGAATTGAATAGTACATAATTAATATTGAAGTTAGGAATGTTGATTCTTGAGATATAGGAACTTAGAAAAATATTATAGATTCTCTAAATTGAGTAGGGAATTGATCCTTGAAGCAAAAAAATAGCAAAAAGAAAAAAAAGCAAGGTCCAATGCTCTAAGCATAAATGATTACGAAGGTCAAATATGATAAAAAGGTCAAAGAGTTGTTTTCCTAACCATATGCTTGTGGTGTGAATGTGTCAAGCAACCCTTGAGATAGAGCACTAAGAGTCAAGACCAAGTACAATTACAAAGTATGCCAAAGGCTCTGAGCACCACTGATTGGGTGAAATTAAAAGAAAAATTAGAACTCAAAGAGTTTCCTAATTAAGTGCTTGTGGTGTTTTTGTGTCAAGATAAGCTTGAGATAAAACATTTAAAATCATAGCTAGGCTCAAGGTGTAAAGAACCAAAGAATAGACAAGAAAAAGTTGTGTTCAAGGATTAATCAGAGCTTAAAGAGGAAAAAAATCCATAATATCATCCGAGTTCTAGTTATGAAGGGCATCAACATTTCTGAGCTTCAAAGGATAGTGAGATGCTAAACCTATTCAGAATCACAGTGTCATTAATCCTATTCGGTAATTGGACAGGAGATTAAATGAACAATTAAGTCTTAGGCAATTTCTCTTCTCAGTCCTATATTGTTTTTAGTTGCTTGAGGACAAGCAACAGTTCAAGTTTGGTGTTGTGATGCGTGAGCATCTTTTCTTTATTTTCTATTTAATTTAGATACAAATTTATTGAGTTTTAAGTAAATTTTAGTGTTTGAAACCTATTTGGGTGCTACTTTGAGTTGCTTTAGTGTTTTAATTATTTAAGGTGAAGCTTGGATCGGTTTAGCAGAGTTCGTGTGCAAGAAAAGAGAAGAAGTTTGAACCTACCAAGCTAGCGCTAAACACGAACCTGGGCGTTTAGCACCAGCAAGTCAGAAACGTGTGGAAGCTCTCTGCCCATTGGGGCACTAAACGCCAAGTCCAGCGTTTAGAGCCAGCAAGTCAGAATTGAAAGGAGAATTTCTACCCTCTAAGGCGCTAAATCCTTAATCTGGAGTTTAGCCTTAGGAATACGTATCAAGCTTTACCAAAGGAGAATCTTTAATTGGCTTTAGCTTTTAATTATTGTATTTTCTTTTGTTTTAGTTATTTTTATTTAGAAACAAGATCTTCTAGGTTCAGAATTTATTATTTTATGTTAGTTTCAAATCAAATTAGGTTAAATATAAAAGAGAAAAGATTTGCCCCTTCGGGGAATATTCTCTCTCATGGACTTCATTCTAAGTTTACATTTCTTAGAACCCTAGTGGTGCACGAAATTGTGATCATCAATGGCGCCATCAACATGGTACGCTCAATTGCAATCTCAACTCTTTATCACAACTTCGCACAACTAACCAGCAAGTGCACTGGGTCGTCCAAGTAATAAACCTTACGCGAGTAAGGGTCGATCCCACGGAGATTGTTGGTATGAAGCAAGCTATGGTCACCTTGTAAATCTTAGTCAGACAGATTCAAATGGTTATGAATGATTTATGAATAAAACATAAAACAAGGATAGAGAAACTTATGTAATTCATTGGTGAGAATTTCAGACAAGCGTATGGAGATACTTTGTCCCTTCCGTCTCTCTGCTTTCCTACTGTCTTCATCCAATCCTTCTTACTCCTTTCCATGGCAAGTTGTATGTTGGGCATCACCGTTGTTAGTAGCTACAATCCCGTCCTCTCAGTGAAAATGTTCAACGCACCCTGTCACGGCACGGCTAATCATCTGTCGGTTCTCAATCAGGTTGGAATAGAATCCATTGATTCTTTTGCGTCTGTCACTAACGCCCAGCCTTCAGGAGTTTGAAGCTCGTCACAGTCATTCAATCATAGAATCCTACTCAGAATACCACAGACAAGGTTTAGACCTTCCGGATTCTCTTGAATGCCGCCATCAATTCTAGCTTATACCACGAAGATTCTGATTAAGGAATCCAAGAGATATCCACTCAATCTAAGGTAGAACGAAGGTGGTTGTCAGGCACACGTTCATAGGTGAGAATGATGATGAGTGTCACGGATCATCACATTCATCAAGTTGAGGAACAAGTGATATCTTAGAACAAGAATAAGCTGAATTGAATAGAAGAACAATAGTGATTGCATTAATACTCGAGGTACAGCAGAGCTCCACACCTTAATCTATGGTGTGTAGAAACTCCACCGTTGAAAATACAGAAGAACAAGGTCTAGGCATGGCCGAATGGCCAGCCCCCATTATCTAAGAACTAGATGTCCAAAGATGATCCTAAGATCGAAAATGATCCAAAGATGAAAATACAATAGTAAAAGGTCCTATATGTAGAGAACTAGTAGCCTAGGGTTTACAGAAATGAGTAAATGACATAAAAATCCACTTCTGGGCCCACTTGGTGTGTGCTTGGGCTGAGCATTGAAGCATTTTCGTGTAGGGACTTCTCTTGGAGTTAAACGCCAGCTTTTGTGCCAGTTTGGGCGTTTAACTCCCATTCTTGTGCCAGTTCCGGCGTTTAACGCCGGGCATTCTTGAGCTGATTTGGAATGCCGGTTTGGGCCATCAAATCTCGGACAAAGTATAGACTATTATACATTGCTGGAAAGTCCAGGATGTCTAATTTCCAACGCCGTTGAGATTGTGCCAATTGGGCTTCTGTAGCTCCAGAAAATCCACTTCGAGTGCAGGGAGGTAAGAATCTAACAGCATCTGCAGTCCTTTTCAGTCTCTGAATCAGATTTTTGCTCAAGTCCCTCAATTTCGGCCAGAAAATACCTGAAATCACAGAAAAACACACAAACTGATAGTAAAGTCCAGAAAAGTGAATTTTAACTAAAAACTAATAAAAATATACTAAAAACTAACTAAAACATACTAAAAATAATGCCAAAAAGTGTACAAATTATCCGCTCATCACAACACCAAACTTAAATTTTTGCTTGTCCCCAAGCAACTGAAAATAAAATAAGAAAAAGAGAAGAGAATATGCAATGAATTCCAAAAACATCTATGAAGATCAGTATTAATTAGATGAGCGGGGCTTTTAGCTTTTTGCCTCTGAACAGTTTTGGCATCTCACTCTATCCTTTGAAATTCAGAATGATTGGCTTCTACAGGAACTCAGAATCCAGATAGCGTTATTGATTCTCCTAGTTAAGTATGATGATTCTTGAACACAGCTACTTTATGAGTCTTGGCCGTGGCCTGATGAGCGGATAATTTGTACGCTTTTTGGCATTGTTTTTAGTATGTTTTTAGTATCTTTTAGTTAGTTTTTATTATATTTTTATTAGTTTTTAGTTAAAATTCACTTTTCTGGACTTTACTATGAGTTTGTGTGTTTTTCTGTGATTTCAGGTATTTTCTGGCTGAAATTGAGGGATCTGAGCAAAAATCTGATCCAGAGACTCAAAAGGACTGCAGATGCTGTTGGATTCTGACCTCCCTACACTCAAAGTGGATTTTCTGGAGCTACAGATACCCAATTGGTGCGCTCTCAACGGCGTTGAAAATTAGACATCCTGGGCTTTCCAGCAATATATGATAGTCCATACTTTGCCCAAGATTTGATGGCCCAAACCGGCGTTCAAAGTCACCTCAAGAAATTCCAGCGTTAAACGCCGGAACTAGCACCTAAATGGGAGTTAAACGCCCAAACTGGCATAAAAGCTGGCGTTTAACTCCAAGAAGAGTCTCTACACGAAAATGCTTCATTGCTCAGCCCAAGCACACACCAAGTGGGCCCGGAAGTGGATTTTTATGTCATTTACTCATCTCTGTACACCCTAGGCTACTAGTTTTCTATAAGTAGGACCTTTTACTATTGTATTTTCATCTTTGGATTATTTTTAGATCCTTTGATCATCTTCGAACATCTAGTTCGTAGATCATTGGGAGGCTGGCCTCACGGCCATGCCTAGACCTTGTTCTTATGTATTTTCAACGGTGGAGTTTCTACACACCATAGATTAAGGTGTGGAGCTCTGCTGTACCTCGAGTATTAATGCAATTACTATTGTTCTTCTATTCAATTCCGCTTGTTCTTTGTCCAAGATATCACTTGTTCTTCAACTTGATGAATGTGATGATCCGTGACACTCATCATCATTCTCACTCATGAACAAGGTGACTGACAACCACTCTTGTTCTACAAGCATATGAGGCTTAGTGAATATCTCTTGGATTCCTGATAACACGATGCATGGTTGATCGCCTGACAACCGAGTGCTCGCCTGACAAACGAGCCAGCCATTCCGTGAGATCAGAGTCTTCGTGGTATAGACGAGAACTGATGGCGGCATTCAAGAGAATCCGGAAGGTCTAACCTTGTCTGTGGTATTCTGAGTAGGATTCAATGATTGAATGACTGTGACGTGCTTCAAACTCCTAGCAGGCGGGGCGTTAGTGACAGACGCAAAATGATCGATGGATTTTATTCCGGCCTGACCGAGAACCGACAGCTGATTAGCCATATGCTGTGACAGAGCATGGGAACATTTTCACTGAGAGGATGGGAGGTAGCCACTGACAACGGTGAAACCCTACACGAGCTTGCCATGGAAAGGAGTAAGAAGGATTGGATGAAGACAGTAGGAAAGCAGAGAGACAGAAGGGAAGGCATCTTCATTTGCTTATCTGAAGCTCTCACCAATGATATACATAAGTATCTCTATCTTTATCTTTAAGCTTTATTCGTTTATCACTATACCCATTTGAGTCTGCCTGACTGAGATTTACAAGGTGACCATAGCTTGCTTCATAGCAACAATCTTCGTGGGATCGACCCTTACTCGCGTAAGGTTTATTACTTGGACGACCCAGTGCACTTGCTGGTTAGTTGTGCAAAGTTGTGTTTATGCCATGGTATTGAGCACCAAGTCTTTGGAGCCATTACCGGGGATTATTTGAGCTGTGAAAAGTATTGATCACAATTTCGTGCACCAAGTTTTTGGCGCCGTTGCCGGGGACTGTTTGTGTATGGACAACTGACGGTTCATCTTGTTGCTTAGATTAGGTATTTTTTTTTCTTCAGAGTTCTTGAGAATGAATTCTAGTGTTTCATGATGATCTGTTGAGATCTGGCTGGCTGAGAAGCCATGTCTAATTTCATTGGACCGAGGTTTCAACTGATCATCACAATAGCCTGTTGATCTCTATCAATCTTGCTATTGGAGCAATGATCTGCTAAGGCTTGGCTGGCCATTGGCCATGTCTAGTGTTTTGGACCGAAGCTTTCTTTGAAAGCTTGGCTGGTGATGAGCGGATAATTTATACGCTTTTTGGCATTGTTTTTAGTATGTTTTTAGTATCTTTTAGTTAGTTTTTATTATATTTTTATTAGTTTTTAGTTAAAATTCACTTTTCTAGACTTTACTATGAGTTTGTGTGTTTTTCTGTGATTTCAGGTATTTTCTGGCTGAAATTGAAGGTTCTGAGCAAAAATCTGATCCAGAGACTGAAAAGGACTGCAGATGCTGTTGGATTCTGACCTCCCTGCACTCGAAGTGGATTTTCTGGAGCTACAGAAGCCCAATTGGCGCGCTCTCAACGGAATTGGAAAGTAGACATCCTGGGCTTTCCAGCAATATATGATAGTCCATACTTTGCCCAAGATTTGATGGCCCAAACCGGCGTAGCAAATCAGCATCAGAAATTCCAGCGTTAAACGCCGGAACTGGCATAAAAGTTGGAGTTAAACGCCCAAACTGGCATAAAAGCTGGCGTTTAACTCCAGAAAAAGTCTCTACACGAAATTACTTCATTGCTCAGCCCAAGCACACACCAAGTGGGCCCGGAAGTGGATTTTTCTGTCATTTACTCATTTCTGTAAACCTTAGGATACTAGCTTTTACTATTTATAGGATCTTTTGACATTGTATCCGTACCTTATAACCTCATAACATTTTTACACGTTTCTTGTGTACCTTCCACGGCATGAGTCTCTAAACCCCATGGTTGGGGGTGAGGAGCTCTGCTGTGTCTTGATGGATTAATGCAATTACTACTGTTTCTTATTCAATCATGCTTGCTTCCATTCTAAGATATCACTTGCTCCTAACCCGAATGAATGTGATGATCCGTGACACTCATCATTATTCTCAACTATGAACATGTGCCTGACAACCACCTCTGTTCTACCTTAGATTAAGTAGATATCTCTTGGGTTCTTTAATCGGAATCTTCGTGGTATAAGCTAGAACTGATGGCGGCATTCAAGAGAGTCCGGAAGGTCTAAACCTTGTCTGTGGTATTCTGAGTAGGACTCAATGATTGAATGACTGTGACGTGCTTCAAACTCCTGAAGGCGGGGCGTTAGTGACAGACGCAAAAGAATCACTGGATTCTATTCCGGCCTGATTGAGAACCGACAGATGATTAGCCTATGCTGTGACAGAGCATCAGGGACGTATTTTCACTGAGAGGATGGGAGGTAGCCACTGACAACGGTGAAACCCTACATACAGCTTGCCATGGAAGGAGCCTTGCGTGTTTGATGAAGATGACAGTAGGAAAGCAGAGATTCAGAAGATGGAGCATCTCCAAAGCCTCAGCCTATTCTCCATTACTGCAAAACAAGTACCTTTTTCATGTTCTTTTGCTTTTTACAATCAATCCTGATAATTTCTGATATCCTGACTAAGATTTACAAGATAACCATAGCTTGCTTCAAGCCGACAATCTCCGTGGGATCGACCCTTGCTCACGCAAGGTATTACTTGGACGACCCAGTGCACTTGCTGGTTAGTTGTGCGGGATTGCAAAAGTGTTATTGCAATTTCGTGCACCAAGTTTTTGGCGCCGTTGCCGGGGATTGTTCGAGTTTGGACAACTGACGGCTTATCTTGTTGCTTAGATTAGGACTGTTTTATTTTTGTTGGTTTAGAGTCTTTTAGTTGAGTCTAGTTTCATATTTTAAGTTTGGTGTCCATTGCATGCTTTTGTTTTTTTCTTCTAATTTTTCGAAATTGCATGTTCTTAGTCCCTTTTTGATTCATAAAAATTCTAAGTTTGGTGTTCTCTTTGTGTTTTTCCTTTAAAATTTTCGAAAATTAGTATTTGATTTTCTAAAAATTTTAAGTTTGGTGTCTTTTTGTTGTTTTTCTCTTTCCTCTTTTTAAAAAATCAAATCTTTTTCATAAAAACTTTTCAATCATATCTTTTTAATTGCTGTTTTCAAAATCTTTTTAATTAGCTAATTGATTCAGTTCTCAATTTGTTTTGATCTTGTTTTCTTTTTTATTTTCGAATTTTTTTTATAATTTCCTTTTGTTTTATTTTAATTTTTCGTTTAAATTCAAAAAAAAAAAACAAAATTTATCTCCTTGCAATCATTATCATTTCCCTTTTGTCCATTATGGACTCAAGTGGAATTAATCAGTCCAAGAGGACTCTGGGGTCATATGCTAACCCCATTACAGCTGCATATGGGAGTAGCATCTGTATACCTCCCATCAAAGCAAGCAGCTTTGAGCTAAACCCTCAACTCATTATCATAGTGCAGCAAAATTGCCAGTATTCTGGTCTTCCACAGGAAGAACCTACTGAGTTTCTGGCACAGTTCTTACAAATTGCTGACACAGTACATGATAAAGAGGTAGATCAGGATGTCTACAGACTATTACTGTTTCCATTTGCTGTAAAAGATCAAGCTAAAAGGTGGTTGAATAACCAACCTACAACAAGCATAAAGACATGGAAACAGTTATCAGACAAATTCCTGAATCATTTCTACCCTCCAAAGAGGATGACACAGCTAAGGCTGGACATCCAAGGCTTTAAACAAGAGGATAATGAATCCCTTTATAATGCCTGGGAGAGGTATAGAGGTATGCTTAGAAAATGCCCCTCTGAAATGTTTTCAGAGTGGGTACAGTTAGACATCTTCTACTATGGGCTCACAGAAAAAGCTCAGATGTCTTTAGACCACTCAGCTGGTGGATCTATACACATGAGGAAGACAATTGAAGAAGCTCAAGAGCTTATAGACACTGTTGCTAGAAACCAATACTTATATTCTAGCAATGAATCCGTTCCAAAAGAGGAGGTCATGGCATTAGTCACTGATCCTAATCCTCAAGAACAGATGAATGAGCTTAATCAACAATTGCTCCTGATGACAGAACAGTTAGCAGAATTTAAAGAAATGCTCCATGATACTAAAGTTGCTAACAAGAACATAGAACTGCAGTTGAATCAAGCAAAACAGCAAATATCTAAACAGATAACAGAAGGATGTCAAGCAGTTCAACTAAGGAGTGGAAAAACACTGAACACCACTGCTCAAAGGAGCAAGAAGCCAAACAAAGTACAATTGACAGAGGATAACCAAACCACTGTTCAAAATCCCTCTGAGGACAATAAGAGCCCAGAGAGGAATATTATTGGCGTTCAAACGCCAGAAAGGGAAGGAAAGTTGGCGTTAAACGCCCATTCCTTGCCCAGTTCTGGCGTTCAAACGCCAGAAAAGGGGGAGAAGTTGGCGTTTAACGCCCAATCTTCACCCATTCCTGGCGTTCAAACGCCCAAGGAGGACCAGGCACCTGAGAGTACTAATAATTATCCCTCTAACAAGGCTTCTTCAACCACTTCTGTAAGGAATAAACCTGCAGCATCTAAGGTTGAGGAATATCAAGCCAAGATGCCTTATCCTCAGAAACTCCGCAAAGCGGAACAGGATAAGCAATTTGCCCGCTTTGCAGACTATCTAAGGACTCTTGAAATAAAGATTCCGTTTGCAGAGGCACTTGAGCAAATACCTTCTTATGCTAAGTTCATGAAAGAGATCTTAAGTCATAAGAAGGATTGGAGAGAAACTGAAAAAGTGTTTCTCACTGAAGAATGCAGTGCAGTCATACTAAAAAGCTTACCAGAAAAGCTTCAAGATCCTGGAAGCTTTATAATACCATGCACATTAGAAGGCGCTTGCACCAAGACAGCCCTATGTGATCTTGGAGCAAGCATCAATTTAATACCTGCATCTACTATCAGAAAGCTTGGGTTGGCTGGAGAAGTCAAACCAACCAGGATATGCCTCCAACTTGCTGATGGCTCCATTAAACACCCTTCAGGCATAATAGAGGATATGATTGTCAAGGTTGGGCCCTTTGCCTTTCCCACTGACTTTGTGGTGCTGGAAATGGAGGAGCACAAGAGTGCAACTCTCATTCTAGGAAGACCTTTCCTAGCAACTGGACGAACTCTCATTGATGTACAAAGAGGGGAAGTAACCCTCAGAGTCAATGAGGATGAGTTCAAGTTGAATGCTGTAAAAGCTATGCAGCATCCAGACACACCAGAAGACTGCATGGGCGCTGACATTATTGACTCTCTGGTAGAAGAGATCAATATGGCTGAAAACCTAGAATCAGAGCTTGAGGACATCTTCAAAGATGCTCAACCTGATCAAGAAGAACTAGAGGAAGCAAAGGAATTTTCGAAAATTCCTCAGGAGGAGGATAAACCTCCCAAGCCTGAACTCAAACCTCTACCACCATCCCTGAAGTACGCATTTCTGGGAGAGGGTGACACTTTCCCAGTGATTATAAGCTCTGCTTTAGATCCACAGGAAGAGGAAGCACTGATTCAAGTGCTAAGGACGCACAAGACAGCTCTTGGGTGGTCCATAAGTGATCTTAAGGGCATTAGCCCAGCTAGATGCATGCACAAGATCCTATTGGAGGATAATGCCAAACCAGTGGTCCAACCACAGAGGCGGCTAAATCCAGCCATGAAGGAGGTGGTGCAGAAAGAGGTCACTAAATTACTAGAGGCTGGGATTATTTATCCTATTTCTGATAGCCCCTGGGTGAGCCCTGTCCAAGTTGTTCCCAAAAAGGGAGGCATGACAGTGGTTCATAATGAAAAAAATGAACTGGTTCCTACAAGGACAGTCACAGGGTGGCACATGTGTATTGACTACAGAAGGCTCAATACAGCCACCAGAAAGGATCATTTTCCTTTACCATTCATAGATCAAATGCTAGAAAGACTAGCTGGTCATGACTATTACTGCTTTTTGGATGGCTATTCAGGCTACAACCAAATTGCAGTAGATCCCCAGGACCAAGAGAAAACAGCATTTACCTGCCCTTCTGGCGTGTTTGCCTATAGGAGAATGCCTTTTGGTCTGTGCAATGCACCTGCAACCTTTCAGAGGTGCATGCTCTCTATCTTCTCATACATGGTAGAGAAATTTCTGGAAGTCTTCATGGATGACTTTTCAGTATATGGAGACTCATTCAGCTCCTGTCTTAACCACCTATCACTTGTCCTGAAAAGATGCCAAGAGACTAACCTGGTTTTAAACTGGGAGAAATGTCACTTTATGGTGACTGAAGGAATTGTCCTTGGGCACAAAATTTCAAGCAGGGGGATAGAGGTGGATAAGGCAAAGGTAGAGGTGATTGAAAAATTACCACCACCTGCCAATGTTAAGGAAATCAGAAGCTTTCTTGGGCATGCAGGATTCTACAGAAGGTTTATAAAGGATTTTTCAAAAATTGCCAAACCTCTAAGTAATCTGCTAGCTGCTGACACTCCATTTATCTTTGATAATGAGTGTCTGCAGGCATTTGAGACCCTGAAAGCTAAGCTGGTCACAGCACCAGTTATCTCTGCACCAGATTGGACATTGCCATTTGAATTAATGTGTGATGCCAGTGATCATGCCATTGGTGCAGTGTTGGGACAGAGGCATAACAAGCTTTTGCACGTCATTTATTATGCCAGCCGTGTTCTAAATGACGCACAAAAGAACTACACAACCACAGAGAAAGAGTTACTTGCAGTGGTTTATGCCATTGACAAGTTTAGATCCTACCTAGTGGGATCAAAGGTGATTGTGTACACTGACCATGCTGCTCTTAAATACTTACTCACAAAGCAGGATTCAAAACCCAGGCTTATCAGATGGGTGTTGCTTCTGCAAGAGTTTGATATAGAAATAAGAGACAGAAAAGGGACGGAAAACCAAGTGGCTGATCATCTGTCCCGGATAGAACCAGTAGCTGGGGCGTCCCTCCCTTCTACTGAGATCTCTAAGACTTTCCCAGACGAGCAACTCTTTGCCATTCAGGAAGCTCCATGGTTTGCAGATATGGCAAACTATAAAGCTGTGATGTTCATACCCAAGGAATACAGCAGAGTGCAAAGAAAGAAATTAATTTCAGATGCCAAGTACTACCTCTGGGATGAACCATATCTCTTTAAGAGATGTGCTGACGGAGTGATCCGCAGATGTGTACCCAGAGAAGAAGCACAAAGGATCCTATGGCACTGCCATGGATCACATTATGGAGGACATTTTGGAAGTGAGCGAACAGCCACTAAAGTCCTCCAGTGTGGCTTCTACTGGCCTACTCTCTATAAAGATTCCCGAGAGTTTGTGCGTAACTGTGACAGTTGCCAAAGAGCTGGTAACCTGCCTCACGGATATGCCATGCCTCAACAAGGGATATTAGAGATAGAATTGTTTGATGTATGGGGAATTGACTTCATGGGGCCATTCTCACCATTATACTCAAACACTTACATTCTGGTGGCAGTAGACTATGTATCTAAGTGGGTAGAAGCAATTGCTACACCCACTAATGATACCAAGACCGTGCTAAAGTTCCTCCAGAAAAACATCTTCAGCAGATTCGGTGTTCCCAGAATACTAATCAGTGATGGGGGCTCTCATTTCTGCAACAAACAGCTATACTCTGCTATGGTTAGATATGGAATCAGCCATAAAGTGGCAACTCCGTATCATCCACAGACAAATGGGCAAGCAGAAGTCTCCAACAGAGAGCTAAAAAGAATCCTAGAACGGACTGTGATGGCCCGAAGAAAGGATTGGGCAAAGAGCTTGGATGATGCTCTGTGGGCATACAGAACAGCATTCAAGACTCCTATAGGAACCTCTCCATACCAACTGGTGTATGGGAAGGCCTGTCATTTGCCTGTGGAACTGGAACATAAAGCCTATTGGGCAACCAGATTCCTAAACATGGATGCTCAGTTAGCTGGTGAAAAAAGATTGCTTCAGCTAAATGAGCTAGAGGAGTTCAGACTCAATGCCTTTGAAAATGCAAAAATTTATAAGGAAAAGGCAAAGAAGTGGCATGACAAGAGATTGTCAACCAGAGTCTTTGAGCCAGGACAAAAAGTTCTGCTCTTCAACTCCAGGCTCAAATTGTTTCCAGGAAAACTCAAATCCCGGTGGAGGGGTCCGTATGTGATTACAGGAGTGTCACCATATGGATATGTTGAGCTTCAGGATATTGATTCTGACAAGAAGTTCATTGTTAATGGACAGAGAATCAAGCACTATCTTGAAGGAAATTTTGAGCAGGAATGCTCAAAACTGAGACTTGAGTGATTCTTAGCAGAAGTCCAGCTAAAGACAGTAAAGAAGCGCTTGCTGGGAGGCAACCCAGTCATTAGGAGGGTATATGATTAGTTCTTACAGAGGCAAGTATCAAAAATGAAGGAATTCACAGAGTTACAGAAGGATTCAGCTCAAAAAGCAGAGAAAATGAGCTTACTGGCGAAAAAATGCCAGTAAGGGGCATTTTGGGCGTTAAACGCCAGAATGGGTATCATTCTGGGCGTTTAACGCCAGGAATGGTGCCATTTTGGGCGTTAAACGCCAGAATGGGCACCATTCTGGGCGTTTAACGCCAGGTGTGCAGCATCCTGTGCGTTTTGAAAAACGCCCAGTGACAAAGGATTTCTGGCGTTTAACGCCAGCCAGGGCACCTGGCTGGGCGTTAAACGCCCAAAAGGGGTAGCAAATGGGCGTTAAACGCCAGAATGGGTGCCATTCTGGGCGTTTAACGCCAGCTTGGTGGGGGGACCACAATTTTGTTTTCAATTCAAATTTTTTCAAACTTTCCTTTTCTCACCCATACTTTTCTACAAAATCACACTTCAATCATTCATCATTCACTTTCAAATCTTCAAAAATCAAAACCACTCTTCAAATTTATTTCAAATCAATTACAAACATTGTTCAAAAATTTCACCCTTTTCTCAATTTCTTTTCATATCTTCTCAAATCTCCTTTCAAATTTCTCTCTTCTTTTTCGAAAACTACCCTCCCCACCTTATAAATACACGTTTGGCTCCCTCATTCCATCACACCATTCGAATTTTCTCTTCCTCCCCCTCTCTTCTCTCTTTTCTTTTGCTTGAGGACAAGCAAACCTCTAAGTTTGGTGTGCTTTTCCGTGATCACTAAGCCAAGATTCATCAAGATCATGGCTCCCAAGGGAAAACAAACCAATTTAAGAGGCAAGAAAGAGAATAATCCAAAGAATCTTTGGAATCAAGAGAAGTTCTTAACCAAAGAACATGAAGACCATTATCACAAAATAATGGGGCTGAGGTCAGTGATCCCGGAAGTGAAATTTGATCTGAAAGAAGATGAATATCCGGGGATCCAAGAGCAAATTCGAAACAGAGGATGGGAAGTTCTAACCAATCCTGAGACAAAGGTTGGAAGGAACATGGTTCAGGAATTCTACTCAAATTTGTGGCTGACAGACAAGCAGAGAATGACTGGAACCGCTTACCATACCTACAGAACCATGGTCAGAGGGAAATTTATGTACTTCCATCTGGACAAAATAAGAGAAATCTTCAAGTTGCCTCAACTGCAAGATGATCCTGACTCCTTCAATAGGAGGATGGTGAGAGTAGATAAAGGGTTGGATCAAGTTTTAGAGGACATATGCCTCCCTGGAACTAAGTGGATAACCAATTCTAAGGGTGTCCCAAACCAACTCAAGAGGGGAGACCTCAAACCAATTGCAAGAGGTTGGCTAGACTTCATTGGGCGTTCCATATTGCCCACTAGCAACCGTTCTGAGGTTACCATCAAGAGAGCAGTGATGATTCATTGCATTATGCTTGGAAAAGAAGTGGAGGTTCATCATGTGATTGCTTGTGAGATCTACACAATTGCAAATAAAAATTTCACTGAAGCCAAATTGGCTTACCCAAGCTTGATCTCCTTGCTCTGTAAAGAGGCTGGGGTAAAAATGGGAGTAGATGAGTTCATACCCATTGAACATCCAATCACCAAGAAGTCAATGGAAGGACAAGTGCAAGACAACTCTATCAAGAGGAGGGCGCATGAGTTCCTCCCTGAATTCCCTGAAATTGGCTACTGGGCCAGCCTAGAAGCATCCATTAACATGTTGCAAGAGACTATGGAGCAACTGAAGGAAGAACAGCAGAATCAGAACTGCATGATCTGCAAATTGCTGAAGGAACAAGAGAAGCAGGGGCGTGAAATCCAAGAATTGAAACGCCAAAAGCTCTCCTCTCAAGCTGAGGGAGCATCCACTTCTCAAAATCAAGGTTGTTGAGTCCTAACTCTGTGAAAACCTCTATCATTAGGAGCCTATTTTTTTTCGTTTTTTCTAGTTTATTTTTCTTTCCTATTTCTAGTTTCATCTTATATTTATTTTCTGAGTCTTGCTCTTAATTCATAATTAATAAAATTAAAGTTTATGCCTTAAAGCTATGAATGTCCTATGAATCCATCACCTCTCTTAAATGAAAAATGCTTTAATCACAAAAGAACAAGAAGTACAGGATTTCGAAATTTATCTCTGAAACTAGTTGAATTAGTTTGATGTGGTGACAATACTTTTTGTTTTCTGAATGAATGCTTGAACAGTGCATATGTCTTTTGAATTTGTTGTTTTGAGAATGTTAAAAATTGTTGGCTCTTGAAAGAATGAGGAGAAAGAGAACTGTTATTGAGGATCTGAAAAATCATCAAAATTGATTCTTGAAGCAAGAAAAAGCAGAAAAAAAAATTTCGAAAAAAAAAAGAAAGAAAAAAAAAGAGAGAAATAAAGTTGTGAACCAAGGCAAAAAGAGTGTGCTTAAGAACCCTGGACACCTCTAATTGGGGACTTTAGCAAAGCTGAGTCACAATCTAAAAAGGTTCACCCAATTATGTGTCTGTGGCATGAATGTATCCGGTGGTAATACTGGAAGACAGAGTGCTTTGGGCCACAGCCAAGACTCATACACTAGCTATGTTCAAGAATCATCAAACTTAACTAGGAGAATCAATAACACTATCTGAGTTCTGAGTTCTCATAGATGCCAATCATTCTGAACTTCAAGGGATAGAGTGAGATGCCAAAACTGTTCGGAGGCAAAAAGCTACTAGTCCCGCTCATCTAATTGGAGCTATGTTTCTTTGATATTTTGGAATCTATAGTATATTCTCTTCTTTTTATCCTATCTTGATTTTCAGTTGCTTGGGGACAAGCAACAATTTAAGTTTGGTGTTGTGATGAGCGGATAATTTATACGCTTTTTGGCATTGTTTTTAGTATGTTTTTAGTATCTTTTAGTTAGTTTTTATTATATTTTTATTAGTTTTTAGTTAAAATTCACTTTTCTGGACTTTACTATGAGTTTGTGTGTTTTTCTATGATTTCAGGTATTTTCTGGCTGAAATTGAAGGTTCTGAGCAAAAATCTGATCTAGAGACTGAAAAGGACTGCAGATGCTGTTGGATTCTGACCTCCCTGCACTCGAAGTGGATTTTCTGGAGCTACAGAAGGCCAATTGGCGCGCTCTCAACGGAATTGGAAAGTAGACATCCTGGGCTTTCCAGCAATATATGATAGTCCATACTTTGCCCAAGATTTGATGGCCCAAACCGGCGTATCAAATCAGCATCAGAAATTCCAGCGTTAAACGCCGGAACTGGCATAAAAGTTGGAGTTAAACGCCCAAACTGGCATAAAAGCTGGCGTTTAACTCCAGAAAAAGTCTCTACACGAAATTACTTCATTGCTCAACCCAAGCACACACCAAGTGGGCCCGGAAGTAGATTTTTCTGTCATTTACTCATTTCTGTAAACCTTAGGATACTAGCTTTTACTATTTATAGGATCTTTTGACATTGTATCCGTACCTTATAACCTCATAACATTTTTACACGTTTCTTGTGTACCTTCCACGGCATGAGTCTCTAAACCCCATGGTTGGGGGTGAGGAGCTCTGCTGTGTCTTGATGGATTAATGCAATTACTACTGTTTCTTATTCAATCATGCTTGCTTCCATTCTAAGATATCACTTGCTCCTAACCCGGATGAATGTGATGATCCGTGACACTCATCATCATTCTCAACTATGAACATGTGCCTGACAACCACCTCTGTTCTACCTTAGATTAAGTAGATATCTCTTGGGTTCTTTAATCGGAATCTTCGTGGTATAAGCTAGAACTGATGGCGGCATTCAAGAGAGTCCGGAAGGTCTAAACCTTGTCTGTGGTATTCTGAGTAGGACTCAATGATTGAATGACTGTGACATGCTTCAAACTCCTGAAGGCGGGGCGTTAGTGACAGACGCAAAAGAATCACTGGATTCTATTCCGGCCTGATTGAGAACCGACAGATGATTAGCCTATGCTGTGACAGAGCATCAGGGACGTATTTTCACTGAGAGGATGGGAGGTAGCCACTGACAACGGTGAAACCCTACATACAGCTTGCCATGGAAGGAGCCTTGCGTGTTTGATGAAGATGACAATAGGAAAGCAGAGATTCAGAAGATGGAGTATCTCCAAAGCCTCAGCCTATTCTCCATTACTGCAAAACAAGTACCTTTTTCATGTTCTTTTGCTTTTTACAATCAATCCTGATAATTTCTGATATCCTGACTAAGATTTACAAGATAACCATAGCTTGCTTCAAGCCGACAATCTCCGTGGGATCGACCCTTGCTCACGCAAGGTATTACTTGGACGACCCAGTGCACTTGCTGGTTAGTTGTGCGGGATTGCAAAAGTGTTATTGCAATTTCGTGCACCAGCTGGCTGTGAAGCCATGTCTAATTCCTGGACCGGAGTCTTAGACTAGCATTGCAATGATTCCTGGAAATTCAAATTGAGAATTCTGAAACCTTTATTTTCTGTTTTCATAATTTTCGAAAAAAAAGAAGCACAAAAAAAATTTAGAAAATCATAAAAACCAAAAATATTTCTTGTTTGAGTCTAGTGTTTAATTTTAAGTTTGGTGTTTTGCATGCCTTGTTTATTTGAGCTTGGTTCTATTTTCAAGTCAATAGTACAGGGAACTGAAGATTCAGAACATGCAGCAGAGGAATTACACAGAAAAAGCTGGGCGTTCAAAATGCCCAGTGAAGAAGGACAGACTGGCGTTTAAACGCCAGCCAGGGTACCTGGTTGGGCGTTTAACGCCCAAAAAGGGTGCATTTTAGGCGTTAAACGCCAGAATGGATACCATTCTGGGCGTTTAACGCCAGGATGGCACAAGGGGGAGGATTTTGTTTTCAAAATCAATTTTTTTTCAAGTTTTCAAAGTTTTTCAAAATCAAATCTTTTTCAAATCATATCTTTTCAATCAAATATTTTCAAAATCAATTCCTTTCCTTTTTCAAAGATACTTACTAACAATTAATGATTTGATTGAACATCTCAAGTTTGTTGCCTTTTCTGTTGAGAAAGGTTTAATGTTGGAATCATATCTTTTCTTGTTAGGCAAGTCATTAATTTTTTTTATCAAATCTTTTTAAAATTGTTTTCAAATCATATCTTTTTAAAATTGTTTTCAAATCATATCTTCTCAATCACATCTTTTTCAAAATAAGTTTTCAATCAAATCTTCTTAATTTCTAATTTCAAAATCTTTTTCAAAAATCACTTGATTTCTTTTTCACTTTGAATTTTCGAAAATTATCAATCAATTTTTTCAAAATGTTTTCAAAATCTTTTTAATTGAATTTTCGAAAATCTTCTTCCTCTCTTCCCACATCCTTCTATTTATGGAGTACTACTCCTTCTCAATGCACAATTCGAACTCCATCTAATTAAAGTTCGAATTCCTCTCCTTCTTCTTTCTTCTATTTTTCTTTTCCTCTGACACCTCAAGGAATCTCTATACTGTGACATAGAGGATTCCATATTTTCTTGTTCTCTTCTCTTTCATATGAGCAGGAGCAGAGACAAAGGCATTCTTGTTGAAGCTGACCCTGAACCTGAAAGGACCTTGAAGCGAAAGCTAAGAGAATCTAAGGCACAACTCTCTGTTGAGGACCTGACCGAATTCTTCAAAGAAGAAGAACCCATGGCAGCCGAAAACAACAACA
Source organism: Arachis stenosperma (assembly GCF_014773155.1). Lineage (NCBI taxonomy): Eukaryota > Viridiplantae > Streptophyta > Magnoliopsida > Fabales > Fabaceae > Arachis > Arachis stenosperma. The sequence continues at coordinate 27,472,754 of NC_080378.1, forward strand.
ATGCCAACAATGCAAGGAAGGTGCTGGGTGACTTTACTGCACCTACTCCCGACTTCTATGGGAGAAACATCTCTATCCCTGCCATTGGAGCAAACAACTTTGAGCTTAAGCCTCAGTTAGTTTCTCTAATGCAACAGAATTGCAAGTTCCATGGACTTCTAATGGAAGATCCTCATTAGTTTTTAGCTGAGTTCTTGCAAATCTGTGACACAGTCAAGACTAATGGGGTTGACCCTGAGGTCTACAGACTGATGCTATTCCCTTTTGCTGTAAGAGACAGAGCTAGAATATGGTTGGACTCACAACCTAAAGACAGGCTGGACTCTTGGGAAAAGCTAGTCAATGCCTTCTTGGCAAAATTCTTTCCACCTCAGAAATGGAGTAAGCTTAGAGTGGAAGTCCAAACCTTCAGACAGAAGGATGGAGAATCCCTCTATGAAGCTTGGGAAAGATACAAACAATTAATCAGAAAGTGTCCCTCTGACATGCTTTCTGAATGGAGCATCATAGGTATTTTCTATGATGGTCTCTCTGAACTATCCAAGATGTCTTTGGATAGCTCTGCTGGAGGATCTCTTCATCTGAAGAAGACGCCTACAGAAGCTCAAGAGCTCATTGAAATGGTTGCAAATAACCAATTCATGTACACCTCTGAAAGGAATCCTGTGAACAATGGGACAAGTCAGAAGAAAGGAGTTCTTGAGATTGACACTCTGAATGCCATATTGGCTCAGAACAAGATATTGACTCAACAAGTCAATTTGATTTCTCAAAGTCTGTCTGGAATGCAAAATGCACCAAACAGTACTAAGGAAGCTTCATCTAAAGAAGAAGCTTATGATCCTGAGAATCCCTCAATAGAAGAGGTGAATTACCTAGGAGAACCCTATGGAAACACCTATAATTCTTCATGGAGAAATCATCCAAATTTTTCATGGAAGAATCAAGAGAGACCTCAACAAGGTTTCAACAATAATGGTGGAAGAAACAGGTTTAGCAATAGCAAGCCTTTTCCATCATCTTCTCAGCAACAGACAGAGAATTCTAAGCAGAACCCCTCTGACTTAGCAACCATGGTCTCTGATCTAATCAAAACCACTCAAAGTTTC